>NC_057810.1:255833339-256084275 GCF_018294505.1 Triticum aestivum
AAATCAGAATGGCGAAGTGTTTGCCAGGTACATTGGTACTAACTGCAGGAATGGACCACCTATGAAGAAGATCTGGGTACCTAAGCGGTACATTGAGAATCTTCCTGTGAATGTCGTCATGACACCACCAAGGAGGAAGACAAACCCCAGACCTATAGCTTCATGTGGCCCAAAGGCTTCATATAGATACATGACTCACATGAGTCACCCTAACGCCAATGTTTTGTAGGGAAATCATGCTCAGACTTATGAATATGAGCGTGTATCTTCGAACCGCTATGTTCATAGGACTAAGAACTTTTTTGCTTATTCATATGAGTATCATTCATCTCCTGCAAGGCTATTTGCTAGGGCTCCAAAGCCAAAATTCTCAGATGCTGCACTTAGACTCATTGCTTCTAAGCCCCCACTGAAGATGTGGGTGGCAAAGAAGAACTAACTCTCTTTTGCAGAAAACAGTCTCCAGCCAGCAATCAATGGCGTCCGATACTATTGCTGGGGACCTAAAACTCATTGAGGACGCACGATGTAATGTCATTCTATATGCTTCACATCTGAATTTCTTATCAGTCATACCATGTCCTAACTTTGTTATAAGCTGTGACTGTCCCTATATGTGTCAAATGCTTATGCTTCACAACACTCTTGTGAAGCCTATCCTCCTAACTACACTGTAGGGTACATCACCAAAAGCTTCAGAATGGATTATGGACAGTGGATGCACAAATCATATGACTGGTGATCGAAGTCTTCTCATGGACTCTACCTTACGTCCATCCGACAAAAGTCACATTACATTTGCTGACACTAGTAAAAGCAAGGTATTGGGTCTAGGTAGAGTTGCAATCTCAAAGGATCAACGCATGGATAAAGTGATGCTTGTTGAATCCCTTGGTTTAAACTTAATGTCTGTATCAATGCTTCGTGACTTGAACATGATTGTGATATTTGGCAAATATCGTTGCCTTGTACTAATGGAATCTGACAAATCTCTAGTCTTTGAAGGGTATCGAAAAGATGATCTATACATGGTAGATTTCTCAGCAGGTCCACAGCTTGCCGTTTGTCTTCTCACAAAAGCTTCAGAATGCTGGCTCTGGCATCGAAGGCTGGGACATGCTGGCATGAGGAACTTACACTCGCTCGTCAAGAAGAAGCATGTCATTGGCATCGAGGATGTCAAGTTCAAGAAGGATCATCTGTGTGGTGCCTGTGAGGCTGGAAAGATGACAAGGGCAAAGCACCCCTCGAAGACAATCATGACAACATCTCAACCCTTCGAGTTGTTACACATGGACCTATTTGGACCTACTCACTACTCCACCCTCACAACAACTGCCTGTCTCTATGGCTTCGTCATTATTGATGACTACTCAAGATACACATGGGTTCATATAATTCTGTACAAGACTGAAGTGCAAGATGTCTTCTTGCGCTTCGCAAATCGAGCAATGAACAATTATGGCGTGAAGATCAAGCACATCAGAAGTGACAATGGCACTGAATTCAAGAACACTGGACTTGATCTGTATCTGGATACAATGGGAATCACTCATGAGTTCTCTACTCCCTACACACCTCAGCAAAACGGCATTGTTGAGCACAAAAACAGAACCCTCATTGAGATGGCTCGAACAATGCTAGATGAGTACAAGACACCAAGAAAGTTCTAGCCTAAAGCTATTGATATAGCATGTCACATCATTAACCGTGTATATATTCATAAGCTTCTGAACAAAACATCATATGAGCTACTTACTGGCAAGAAGCCAAACGTTAGTTACTTCAGAGTATTTGGAGCAAGATGCTGGATAAAGGATCCCCATCACAAGTCAAAATTTGCACGTAAGGCTCACGAAGGCTTCATGCTTGGCTATGGAAAGGATTCACACTCCTACAGAGTCTTCAACCTTTATCTATACAAAATCGTTGAAACTGTGGATGTGAAATTTGATGAATCCAATGGTTCACAGAGAGAGATTATGCCAAGTACACTTGATGAAGCTCCTTCAAACGAGGCAATCAAGTTGATGGGAACTGGTGAAATCATGCCCTCTGAAGCACAGCCTGAAGAGGAACTTATCATCTCTGCACCAAATCAACCTAAAGACAATGCTCAGTCCGAAGACAATTCTCCCAGTGATGACAATGATAAGCCAGAGCAAAATCTTCGTCCTGTTCATCCTCGTGTTGCAAGTGAAGTTCAAATAGAGAAGATAATTGACAACATTAATGCACCTGGTCCGCTCACTCGATCAAGAGCAACACAGCTAGCAAACTTCTGTGGGCACTTTTCATTTGTGTCTATATCAGAACCCAAGAAAGTTGCTGAAGCTTTTATGGAACCTGAATGGATTCAAGCCATGCAAGAAGAACTTCAACAGTTCAAGCTGAATAATGTTTGGGAACTTGTCAAGCGACCTGACCCTCGCAAGCATTACATTATTGGAACAAAGTGGATATATAGAAACAAGCAAGATGAGCATGGTCAAGTCGTCAGAAACAAAGCACGACTTGTGGCTCAAGGATACACTCAAGTTGAAGGGATTGACTTCGACGAAACATTTGCTCCTGTTGCTAGACTTGAAGCTATTCGCATACTTCTAGCCTACGCTAATCATCACAATATCTTGCTATATCAAATGGATGTAAAGAGCGCATTTCTCAATGGCAAGATTGAAGAAGAAGTATATGTCACACAACCACCTGGCTTTGAAGATCCAAAACATCCTGATATGGTGTACAAGCTAAACAAGGCACTGTATGGCCTCAAACAAGCCCCTCGTGCCTGGTATGATACAATCAAAGACTTCCTGAAGAGCAAAGGCTTCAAACCTGGATCCCTCGATCCCACTCTCTTCACGAAGACATATGATGGTGAATTGTTTGTGTGCCAAATATATGTGGATGACATAATCTTCGGATGCACCAACCAGAAGTATAGTGATAAGTTTGGGTACATGATGCAAGAGCAATATCAAATGTCCATGATGGGTGAGCTGAAGTTCTTCCTTGGTCTTCAAATTCGTCAGCAAAGGAATGGCATCTTCATATCTCAAGATAAATACCTCAAAGATTATCTGAAGAAGTTTGGAATGGAAGACTGCAAAGGCTACACGACGCCAATGCCAGCCAAACACCATCTTGGTCCCGACGACAATGGTAAAGAGTTCGATCAAAAGGTATATCGCTCCATGATTGGTTCTTTGCTTTATTTATGTGCATCTAGGCCGAATATTATGCTTAGTGTTTGCATGTGTGCTCGATTCCAAGCGGCACCAAAGGAATCGCATCACTTAGCTGGGAAGCAAATTCTTCGATATTTGGCTTAGACCCCAACACTCGGATTATGGTATCCCAAGGGCTGAAAATTTGATTTGGTTGGATTCTCGGATGCTGATTATGCTGGTGACAAGGTGGATCGCAAGTCTACATCTGGCACATGTCATTTTCTTGGTCGATCACTTGTCTGTTGGTCTTCGAAGAAGCAAAACTGTGTATCACTCTCAACTGCTGAATCTGAATACATTGCTGCTGGATCCTATTGTACTCAGCTTCTATGGATGAAGCAAACTCTCAAGGATTATGGCATCAACCTGAAACAAGTACCTCTCTTCTGCGACAACGAGAGTGCCATCGAAATAGCCAACAATCCAGTCCAACACTCGAAGACAAAGCACATTGAAATTCGTCATCACTTTCTCAGAGATCATGTTATGAAGAAAGATATCGATATCATTCACGTCAACACTGAAGAGCAACTGGCAGATATCTTCACAAAGCCCTTGGATGAGAAAAGGTTTTGCAAGTTACGGTGTGAGCTAAATATCTTGGAATCCTCTAATGGCCTATGATCAGGCACACATCCTAACACTTATGCATGTTGATGACTTAGATGTGCAACACACAAAGTAATGTATATCTTCAATCAATGAAGATTTACACTCTGAGTGTGAATATATTAACATGGAATTTGACTTCGGAGCGCCATGATAATTGTGTGCCGTGTCTGGGTCTAATACTTCCTATACGGTGGGTTACGCCACCACTAACTTTCTATGTTTGAAGTGTTTCACTCATGGCGTTATATTGCAATGACTTCGCATTTGGTTTGTCTTCAGTTTCAATTTGTCTTCATGATTTGATTGCTTTCTGATATATATATACTAGTGTTCTGTCCTCTACAGCATTCACTTATAGCTATGTCTTCAAGATTGGATCTTTTGAACTAAGTGAATGTGATCGGACCCTAACCTCTCTATGCTTCCTATCTCAAACTCTATCTGTCCAAATCATATGCATTCTGTTGAAACTGTCGAATGTCTTCTCTGCGTCCTAGTCAGCAGAAGGCAAAGAGACAAACATTAAATCTGATTTAAATGTATTATCTTTACTGTTGAAATCCGGAGAAGCCGGAACAACTCTCCGACATGCCTGGCGGGCGTGGGAATGTGGGACAACCTTGGGTGTGTTGCATGCTTGCCACGTACCCCTCGGATATGAACCGCCAGGGGCACCAGTGTAATTGCGCTGTGTCTCTCACCTACTTATAAATACCTGTCCCCTGCGGTAAAGAAATCCTTCTTCCACCTCTCCACCTCCGTCAAAACCCTAGCGCCACCGCTAGCTCGCGACGACGCCGGTGACGAAGCGCTTAGCTGCCACGACTTCTTCGACGCCATCCTCACGATGGCCGCGGACATCGTTCTCTCCGCCGTCGCCGTAGGTGTCCTCCGTCGCCAAGTTAGGGCATGGTGGGCTGAACTGCTCGGTCTCCTATTCTTCCCATCCAGCAGTTCTTCGTGCGGTAATTATAACTCTATTTTTACCACCTTCTTGGTCTTCAAGATTCACCCTATTTACCGGAAGTAGTTTCTGTCTGTTCAAGTTAGATCTATTATGTCTGCATCTCATATTGCCTAGTCGATTCACTTAGATTTCCTGTCTAGTTTGATTTCTCACTTGTACTTATTCACGGATTGGTACAAATCTGGAACCAACTCACCTATATAAGTGAATGTCTTCGCATCATGAGGTCAATGTCTTCAAACTGATTTATCTTCAAAATCTTCTGAGAATGCATATGACCTCTTCCCCTTCCCTCGCATCTCTAATGCTGTCACAGGTACATGTCCATGGGAGAATCCCTTGGTTCTCATAGTCTGCATTCGTTTGCAGAATACTTACAGCATCATATAAATTCTCCTGAAGCCAGTTCCTGCTTGACCAGCAAGCGCAAATCTCTGAAGCCTTTGAACGTATTGAATCCATTCAGCTTGAAGTTCATGGCTGCAGAAAAATCAGCAAGGAAGGGTGGCAGACAGCGCAGAGAAGGAACATCTAAAGATCTGCCTGATGATTTAGCAGAACTATACAAGACAGATCCTGAAGAGAACTATCATCAGAGAAAGACGCGAATCCAATGGATTCGACGATATTGGGCTGAGGAGTGGTTCAAATACAAGTTTGTGACGAAGGAATATGCAGAGAAGAATGCCTTGGGCTGATATTCTCTATCGAGGCCTTCATCCCAAGACCAGAGCTGAAGCCATTGACATGGGCTTCTATCCTTGCATGGTTTGTGGCCCACAGCCTGAGAACGCAGATCCCACCTCACTACTATGGTGTCGTGACGACTCTCTCTTCAAGCGCAACTACCAGTTTGCTGTGGCTTCGGCCAAGAAGAACAAGAAGTCCTTGGGCTTGGACTTCAACCCAGGTCCCTCTGCTCCCCGTGCTGACGGCTCCCGTGAAGCTAATCCCAATGTCATTGGCCCCTACGCCAACCTTGACGGCCTCATCACCTACATCATGGTCCAAGGCGCCAGAGTAGATCATTCTGACAATGGTGCTGACTCTGATGAAGCCCCTGCTCCTCCTCCAAAGCCGCAGAAACAAAAGAAGTCAAAGGCTTCAACCTCAGCTGCACCTCCGAAGACTTTGCGTGCGAAGCCACTGGCCACTGCACCTCCTGAAGCCAGTGTGCAGTCTGAAGATCAATCCCGTGTCTCCAAGAGAACGGAGAAGAAGAAGCAACTAGTCAGACCATCTGATCAAAGAGCCTGGACTCCTGCTGCAATTCTACGAGAAGAACCTATCGATCTATCAAGTGATGAAGATCTTGATGATGATGCTCTTGAGCAGCTGATAAAGAGCAAAGAAGAAGCAGAAATCTTCAGCAACTTACCTCTCTTTGATGTGGCTATCATCCACAATTTCATTGATGAGTGGTTCGACACCCCCAACGTCAGCTTTGAAGATTTACAGCTCCCCATTGTCCTCAACGTCGCCTTCAATGGTGCCATTGCTTCTGTGCTAGCTCTTGCTCAGCACATCATTGAGCTCAAGAACAAGATTGACTATGAGAAGGCTCAGTTCAAGAAGCATGTGGCCAAGCTAAGTGTTCAAGACGTCCACAACTTCAAAGTCATGCTCCATAAGCTTAAAGAAGCTTTTCTGAAGAAGCGTGAAGAAGCCCAGGGCTCTCGAGAGCGCATGAAGGTTTTGGCTGATAAGTGTGTGCTTGCCTACAATGAGGCCGAGAAGCGCAAATCACTTGGCCGTCCTAGCATTGACCCCAGGATGGCTGCAAAGAGGAAGAAAAAGCACCCTGCTGAACAGCCTGAGCCTTCAAGCCAAGAAGCCCCTCGCATTATCTTCCCAAGCAGTATGACTGGCTCGAAGCCAAAGGTCACCACAACCGTTTTAGAACAGAAGAAGACGAGGGCTGCCGAGGCTGACGCCAGAAAGAGAAAGAACACTGAAGCCTCTGATGCCGCTCCCTCCAAGAAGAAGCGCAAGACCAAGAAGACTAGGGCTGCTTCCACAGAGCCCTTAGTCGTTGAACCCATTTCCGTGGTTCGCCCTGTGTCTGTTCATCAAGAACGACGAATGGTAGTCCATGAGCCTGCTCCCATAGAGGCTCATGAGGCTGAAGATATTCCAGCAACTGAACCCACCGCTGCTGAAGACATTGGTCAAGATGAAAATGTAAATGATGATGAAGTTCTTCCTCAGATCGAACATCAAGTGGTATCATCGCCTGTTCATACGAACAGCGAACTCATCAGCATTGGTCGTCCATTGACGCCAATTGCTCAGGATGCTTCGTGGGATGATCACCCACAACAACAACAAGACTCCCCCAGTACTCCCCAACAACAACAACAAGCTACACCCCCAGTGCAAGAAGAGGATGAAGACTTTCAGGCTCAGCCAACTCCATCTCCTAACTTGAAGCCAGCACTTCGCAGGCTTCGCAAAGCACAAAGGCCTGAAGTCCCTCTGTCGAGCGTTCCAGAAGGAGAAGTGCAACGTTCACCTGTTGCACGACAAGTATTTTTTGAACCTGCTCCAACTGTGAATGTCTCCGAGTCCGAAGCACATGCTGCTGAAGACATTCCGGCTGCATCAGCCAAAGAAAATGAAGAAGAAGTACGTGTTCCTACTCCCCCAGCAATTGAAGAAGAAGCAGTTCATGATTTGAACATGCTTGTGCCCGACCCTCCTGCTCGTCAAGAGGAGGCTGACAATGTCGAGGACGCCACCACCAACGCCAACGAAGCCAGTGACGTAGTCATGGCTGACGCTAATGTGGAGCCTGCACCAACCAGTGTGCCTGAAACCAATGAGGCCACTGTGCCTGAAGCAAATGTGGCCCCTGCACCTGAAATCACTGATGCTGCACCTGAAGCAAATGAGGATGTTGCACCTGAAACCAATGAGACTGCTGCACCTGATACGACAACTGTTCCCAAAGCACCTGTCGTGCAGTCTGATTCTTCAACTGTTGCCCCTGCTCCTGTTCCACCACCAAGGCCGCACACCATTGAGCAAGCATACAATCACGGTCAGCTTACCACTGTCCGATGGCCCATTCTGGTGCCTCCGCCATCTTCCTCAGGACCGCAATTTGACTATCATGTTGAGCATAGACCTCAGGTCCAGATGCCAAAGCCAAGGTTGCCAAGGTTTCCAGGTACTGCCAACTCACCAGGGTCATTCAATGCTAATGGCTTCAAAAGCCACAATACCTTCTTTGACAGCGCCAAGAACCCCTACTCCAAGCCAAGAATATCATCAGATCGGTTCTGGAGCTATCAGCAGAGAAGATATCACTCATGCGTGCTATATGATCAAGGGCGCATTTTCCCTCATATGCGCCTCAACACTGAAGCTATTGCTGGATTTCCGTGCTTAGAAGAAGCACTTGATTGCTTTCGCGATGCTGGTTTGCTCCACTTTGTGACAGACAAAGAACATTGGAATGAAGAGCTATTGCTTCAATTCTATGCCACTCTGCACATTCGCGGCTACTACAGAGACATCAAGACATGGGTTCTCGAGTGGATGACTGGAAATGTTCATCATGAAGCCAAAGCTATGGATATCATCGAGCTTACAGGGCTAGCCACTCCTGGAGAACTGTATGAGCCTGACTGTCAGCTACACCGGAATGCTGTGGAGAGCATCTTTCACAAGCCAGAACCCGATATGAGCCAGATGCTGAACATGATGAAGCCTTTGCCATCTGACACTGAGTATCCCACACATTTCTTTGTTAAAGACCTTGAGTATCTACCTCGCACCATATATCATATCATCAGGCGAACTCTATGGCCAGTCAAGGGACATTCATCAGCGGCCAAGCTTGAAGGAGCAATGAAGACTTTAGTCTTCTATATTCTCAATGGCATCAGCTTCAACACGCAAGAATTCTTCATCAGGCAACTTGCTGCTTCCGGCTCTGACCTATTTGGTCTGAAGTTTTATGCTCCATGGGTCATGCGCCTCATCAAGCGACACTCATCTGTCAATTATCAGCCCTCTGCTCGTAATCATATCATATTCCTGCCAGAGGTTGATATGTCAGTTGATGCTATATATTCTGACCCTGCCAAGATGCCGCTTTGTCTTTAGAATATTGAGCACCAAAGCTTCACTCAGCCTATTGAAGGTGTTCAAGCAGCAACAAGAATCTATCCACTGGCTGGTAACACTCGTCTGCCTCACAGAGCGCCCACTGAAGCCACTGAAAGCACCATTGCCCAAAGGCCTCGGAAGCGTTCTTGTGTTCTCAATGACTGAGAACTTCTTGTGGCTCTTCATCAGAAACAGGATAAGCATCATTTCTGGCTCAAGAGACATATGCAAAGCCTCTTGGTGGATGTCAATCGCATTCGCAACCTTGCCACCAAGAATGCCTTTGTTGCTCATGAAACCTGCCGGCGATCATGGAAGAGTTTGACCCTGCTAAGTGCTGAAGCTGATTTTCAAGACGATGGCTTCAATGAAAGATTCCAGTTCGACTCCACTCCTCCACGGACTGCTACCCTGCGTCGAACTCCATATCTTGAAGACTCTGAATATTCCTCTTCCGCGGCAACAGTTAATGCCAGAGTGATCGATGATGAAGATGATGCTACTTCACCACCTCCTACTACTGCGCGCATCGACACTGCACCAAGTTCGTCTGCACCACCAACCAACGACGACAACCCTGCCGCTTCACCTACTCATGATGACGAGTAGATGCTCTATGTCTTCAAAACTTTTTGGTCATTACTGACAAAAGGGGGAGAAGCGTATGAGTTGATAGTCTTCAAGCGGGTTCATATGGGCGGTTGCATTATATTTTGCTGCGTGCTTACAACTCATGCGTTTTGAAACATTTGGTTCTTTGAGTTGTAACACCTAAACTTGATGGTCGTCTGCTACTTCTGCTACTTATTTGCTTTACTATGATGCGATGATAAATTCCGCATGTGCGATGATAACTTCCGCACTTAGATCATTCTGCAGACGTCCATTTTTCATTATGCATGTCATTCTCATTGCTATATCATTTCATGCATGATGAATTATCTTGATAAGTTGAAGTGGATCTCCACAAGTACAACCTGCCATGTGCATTTGCATTCCAAAAGCAAATTACTTATATGCACATCTTCAGGGGGAGCCCTTGCAACTTATGAAGACAATTCCCTATCCTTACAATTTCACATACTTTATTCCCGTTGAAAACTTCAACCAGTTTGTCATCAATCACCAAAAAGGGGGAGATTGTAAGTGCATCTAGTGCCATCCCTAGTTGGTTTTGGAGTATTGATGACAAAGTTGGTTGAGGGACTGATGCGTTTGTGAGAATTGCAGGATAACGCAGGTAGTGTCCCTCATGGATTCGGTTTACCTACCGGAGATGACCCCTAAAAATGTATGAAGACATTGAAGACAATGGTGGTATGAGAAGATATTCATATTGAAGACTCTGACATGAGAAGACATTGTGTGAAGACTTTGGAGCGCGAAGACTGTGTGGTTTCGTCGTTTCCTTTTCTTCTTTGTTGAGTCATAGGAACCACCGTACTGTTAAGTGGGGTCCAAGTGAACTAAGTCAGAGTGACTGAAGTGATGCTCAACTCAAATCCTATGTCTTCGAGCAAAGACAATGAGAGCAAATCTTATCCAGAGTTGGATGAGTCAGCTTTGCTTGTAGCCCAAGTAAAGTTGCCTCATGTATTTGAAATCTGACCGTTGGAACACGTGTCAGTTCCTTAGTGACCCAGGGTCATTTTGGACAAACCAGGTCGGGTTGCCTAGTGGCTATAAATAGCCCACCCCCTACACCATAAATTGGTGGCTGCTCAGACTTTGTGCACGGCTTTTGTCATTTGAGAGCAACCCACCTCGAAGCATTTGAGAGAGAGAAATCCTTGCGAGGACAAAGCCCAAACACCCAGAGCCAAAGAGTGTTAGGCATCACTGAAGTCTTTCTGTCTGTGTGACCTGAAGACTTATTACACTTGAGGAGTGTGAATCCTCCAGCCGGTTAGGCGTCACGTTCTGAGCGTCCAAGAGTCATTGTGGATTGCCGATGAACGAAGTCTGTGAAGGTTTGGAAGTCTCCCTTGAAGACTTACCAGAGTGGTTGGGCGAGGACTGGGTGTCCTTAGCTCAAGGGGAATAAGGTGAAGACACGGTCTTCTGAGTTAAATCTCAGCCTCCCTAACCATACGTACAGTTGTCACAGCAACTGGAACTGGTCCAACAAATCCTGTGTCTTCAACAAGCAACTAGTTCTATCCCTTCCAACCTTACTTAAGTTTGTCTTCATGAAGTCATTGCCTATCTGTTCATCTGTTTGACTTCATTGCTTGACTACTACTGTTGATTGGCTTCATACTATCTTCCATCTTGATCCTTACTACCTAACTGCTATTAGTCCTGTACTTTCACATCATTACCTACTTGACTATGGCTTGTTTAGGGTAGTTTATCTTCCGCTGCATATCAATTAGGTTGTTTCTGTTGTTTGTCTTCGAAACTTCTAAGTTTTGAATACTTTCATAAAAATCGCCTATTCACCCCCCCTCTAGTCGATACTAGCACTTTCACATATCTAGTTAGATTCCTCACTTGTACTTATTCACGGATTCATAAAAATCTAGAACCAACTCTCAACCTATAGTCTTCGCATCATGAGGTCAATGTCTTCAAACTGATTTATCTTCAAAATCTTCTGAGAATGCATATGACCTCTTCCCCTTCCCTCGCATCTCTAATGCTGTCACAGGTACATGTCCGTGGGAGAATCCCTTGGTTCTCATAGTCTGCATTCGTTTGCAGAATTCTTGCAGCAACACATTAACTCTCCTAAAGCTAGTTCCTGTTTGTCCAGCAAGCGAAAGACTTTGAAGCCTTTGAATGTATTGAAGCCATTCAGTTTGAAGTTCATGGCTGCAGAGAAGACAGTATGGAAGGGCGGCAGACAGCATCAAGGGGGAACATCAAAAGATTTGCCTGATGACCTCGCAGACCTTTACAAGACAGATCCTGAAGAGGATTATAATCAGCGCAAGACAAGAATCCAATGGATTCGACGATATTGGGCTGAACAATGGTTCAAATACAAGTTCGTGACCTAGGAATACGCTGAGAAGAATGCTATCGAAAGTCCTTGGGGTGATATTTTCTATCGAGACCTTCCACCCAAGAACAGAGCTGAAGCTATTGCACAGGATTTCTATCCTTGTATGGTCTGTGGACCTCAACCTGAAAATGCCAACCCGTCATCATTGCTCTGGTGTCATGACGATAATCTCTTCAAGCGCAACTTCCAGCGCGCAAAGGCATCGTCCAAGGCAAACAAGAAGTCATTGGGATTAGACTTCAACCCGGGTCCCTCTGCTCCCCATGCTGACGGCTCACGTGATGCAGAACCAATGTCATCGGCCCATTTTCAAACCTTGATGGCCTCATCACTGACATCTTGGTCCAAGGTGCCAGAGTGGATCATTCTGATAATGATGCCGACACTGATGAAGCCCCAGCTCCTCCTCCAAAGCCGCAGAAGCTAAAGAAGACTAAGGCTTCACAATCAGCTGCACCTCAAAAAGCGTCACATGCGAAGCCACTGGCCACTGCACCTCCTGAAGACAGTGTGCAGTCTGAAGATCTATCACGCATCTCCAAGAAGACAGAGAGGAAAAATAAAATCGTCAAGAATACTGATCAGACATTGACTCCTGCTGCCATTCTACGCGAAGAGCACATTGATCTGTTCAGCGATGAAGATCTTGCAGATGATGCTCTTGAGCAACTAATCAAGAGCAAGGAAGAAGCAGAGATCTTCAATAATTTGCCTCTCTTTGATGTGGCAATCATCCATAACTTCATTGATGAGTGGTTTGACACCCCAAATCTCAGCTTTGATGATCTGCAACTTCCTAGTGGCCTCAGCGTCTCCTTCAATGGCGCTATTGCTTCTGAGCTGGCTATTGCTCAGCGCATCATTAAACTGAAGCACAAGATCGACTATGAGAAAGCTCAGTTCAAGAAGCATGTGGCCAAGCTCAGCGTGCAAGATGTCAAAAACTTCAAGATCATGCTGCACGAGCTCAAAGAAGCCTTTCACAAGAAGCGCGAAGAAGATAGAGGCTCTCGTGAGCGCGTGAAGAATCTGGCTGACAAGTGTGTGCTAGCCTACAATGAGGCTAAGAAGCGCAAGGCTCTTGGTCATCCTGGCATTGACCCCAGAATTGCTGCAAAGAAGAAGAATCTATCAACTGTCCAATCTGCACCTTCAAGGCAGGATGAACCTCGCATAGTCTTCCCAAGCAGCATAACTGACTCGAAGCCAAAGGTCATGTCAACCGCTTCAGAACAGAAGAAGACGAGGGTTGCCGAGGCTGATGCGAGAAAAAGGAAAAACGCAGAAGCCTCTGATGTTGCTCCCTCCAAGAAGAAGCGCAAAACCAAGAAGAATCGGGCTGCTCCCACAGAGCCCTTAGTTGTTGAACCTATCTCAATGGTTCGCCCTGCATCTGAACACCAAGAACGACGGATGATTGTTCATGAGCCTGCTTCCACAGAGGCTTATGAAGCTGAAGACATTCCAGCAGTTGATCCCATCGCTGCTGAAGACATTGGTCACCATGACAATGTTGAAGATGATGAAGTTCTTCCTCAGATCGAACACAACTTGGTATCATCGCCTATTCTCACGAACAGCAAAATCATCAGCATTGGTCATCCTTTGACGCCAATTGCTCAGGATGCATCATGGGCTGATCACCCACAACAACAAGACTCCCCAAGTACTCCCCAACAACAACAGGTCACACCACCTATGCAAGAAGAAGAGGATGAGGCCCACCCAACTCCATCTCCAAAGGCGTTGCCAGTCTTACAAAGGCTTCGCAAAGGACCAAGGCCTCAAGTCCCTCTTCCCAGCGTTCGAGAAGGAGAAGTGCACCACCAATCTGTTACACGTCAAGTGTTTCCAGAAGCCACTCCGACTGTGAATGTCTCCGTGTCTGAAGCCAAAGCTGCTGAAGACAATCCGGCTGCATCAGCCGATGACGAACAAGAGGAAGAATGTGTCCCTACTTCCCCCATTACTGAAGAAGCTGTTCCTGAAGTAACCGTGCCAGTGCCAGACCCTCCAACTCATCAAGTGGAGGTTGAAAATCTTGAGGCTGCCACCACCAACACAAATGAAGCCAATGACGTAGTCATGGCTGAAGCAAGTGTGGAGCCTGCACCAACCAATATGCCAGAAGCCAATGCTGCAACTGCTCCTGAAGCTTCTGTTGTGCAACCTGAAGCCTTTGTTGTTGCCACTGCTCCTATTCCGCCATCAAGGCCTCATACAATTGAGCAAGCATACAACCATGGCCAGCTAATCACTGTCAAATGGCCCGTTCTGGTCCCTCCGCCTCATGTCTCTGGTCCTCAGTTTGATTATCATATTGAGCATAGGCCTCAGGTCCAGAAACAAAAGCCAAGACTGCCAAGGTTTCCAGGTACTGTCACCTCTACAGGGTCCTTCAATGCAAATGGCTTCAAAAGCCACAACACCTTCTTTGATAGCGCAAAGAACCCCTACTCAAGGCCAAGAATATCATCCGATCATTTCTGGAGCCATCAGCAGCGAAGCTATTACTCCTGCGTTCTGTATGATCAAGGGCGCATTTTCCCTCATATCGCCTCGACATTGAAGCCATTGCTAGACTACCATGCTTAGAAGAAGCACTTGACTGCTTTCGTGATGCAGGTCTGCTCAGCGTTGTGACAGACAAAGAACATTGGAATGAGGAACTTTTGCTTCAATTCTATGCTACCCTCCACATTCGCGGCTACAACAGGGATACAAAGACATGGGTTCTCGAGTGGATGACAGGAAATATTCATCATGAAGCCAAAGCTCTTGACATCATTGAGCTTATAGGCTTATCCACTACCGGAGAGCTGTACGAACCTGATTGTCAACTCCACCGCAATGCACTGGAGAGCATCTTCCATAAGCCAGAACCCAAGATGAGCCAGATGTTGAGCATGATGAAGCCTTTGCGACATGACACATACCCAACGGAGTTCTTTGTTGATGACCTTGAGTATCTGCCTCGCACGATATATCACATCATCAGGCGGACTCTATGGCCTATCAAAGGGCATTCATCAGCTGCAAAACTTGAAGGAGCCATGAAGACATTGGTCTTTTACATCCTCAATGGCATCAGCTTCAATGCACAAGAATTCTTCCTCCGGCAACTGGCTGCATCTGGATCTGACCTTTTTGGCCTAAAATCTATGCTCCATGGGTTATGCGCCTTATCAAGCTACACTCTGCTATCAACTATCAACCCTCCGCTCGCAATCATCTGATCTTTCTATCGGAGGTTGATATGTCCGTTGAAGCCATATACCCTGAGCCTGCTAAGAAGTCTCCTTGTCTTCAAAATGCTGAACACCAAAGCTTCACTTAGCCCATGGAAGGAGTCCAAGCAGTAACTCCTGTCTATCCAATGGCTGGGAACACTCGTCTGCCTCATCGTGCACCAACTGAAGCTACTGAGAGCACAATTGCCCAAAGGCCTAAGAAGCGCTCTCGCGTCCAAAATGACCGAGAACTTCTTGTGGCACTGTATCAGAAACAAGACAAGCATCACTTTTGGCTCAAGCGACAGATGCAAAGCCTCTTGGTGGACGTCAATCGCATTCGAAATCTTGCCACCAAGAATGCCTTTGTCACTCACGAGACCTGTCAGCGATCATGGAAGAGTTCAACACTGCTCAGTGCTGAAGCAGATCTTCAAGACGATGGCTTCACTGAAAGATTCAAGTTTGACTCCACTCCTCCACGGAATGCTGTCCTACGTCGAACTCCATCCCTTGAAGACTCTGACTATTCTTCCTCCACGGCAACTGTGAATGCCAAAGTGATCGATGATGAAGAGGATGCTACTTCACCGCCTCCTACTTCTGCACGCATCGACACTGCATCAAGTTCGTCTGCGCCGCCAACCAACAACGACAACCCTGCTGCTTCACCTACTCCTCATGAGGACGAGTAGAT
Source organism: Triticum aestivum (assembly GCF_018294505.1). Lineage (NCBI taxonomy): Eukaryota > Viridiplantae > Streptophyta > Magnoliopsida > Poales > Poaceae > Triticum > Triticum aestivum. The sequence continues at coordinate 255,849,196 of NC_057810.1, forward strand.
GCTCTTTGTCTTCAAACCTTTTTGGTCATTACTGACAAAAGGGAGAGAAGCATATGAGTTTGATAGTCTTCAAGCGGGTTCATATGGGCGGTTGCTTTATATTTTGCCTAGTGTTTACAACTCTTGCTTTTGATGCATTTCGTTCTTTGAGTTGTAACACTTAAACTCGATGGTCGTCCGCTACTTATTTGCTTTTCCATGTGCGATGATAACTTCCGCACTTAGATCATTCTACAGACGTCCATTTTTCATTATGCATGTCACTCAGTTACATCATTTCATGCATGATGAATTATCTTAATAAGTTGAAAAGGATCTCCACAAGTACAACCTGCCATGTGCATTTTCATTCCAAATGCAAATTACTTATATGCACATCTTCAAGGGGAGCCTTAGCCACTTATGAAGACAATATCCTATCCTTTACAATTTCACATACTTTATCCCCGTTGAAAACTTCAACCAGTTTGTGATCAATCACCAAAAAGGGGGAGATTGTAAGTGCATCTAGTGCCACCCCTAGTTGGTTTTGGAGTATTGACGACAAAGTTGGTTGAGGGACTAATGCGTTTGTGAGAATTGCAGGATAACGCAGGTAGTGTCCCTCATTGATTCGGTTTACCTACCGGAGATGACCCCTAAAAATGTATGAAGACATTGACGACAATGGTGGTATGTGAAGATATTCATATTGAAGACTATGACATGAGAAGACATTGAGTGAAGACTATGGAGCGCGAAGACTGTGTTGTTTCGTTGTTTCTTTTTCTTCTTTGTTGAGTCATAGGAACCACCGTACTGTTAAGTGGGGTCCAAGTGAAATAAGTCAGAATGACTGAAGTGATGCTCAACCCTAATCCTATGTCTTCGAGCGAAGATAATGAGAGCAAATCTTATCCAGAGTTGTATGAGTCAGCTTTGCTTGTAGCCCAAGTAAAGTTGCCATGTGTGTTTGAAATCTGACCGTTGGAACACCTGTCAGTTCCTTAGTGACCCAGGGTCATTTCAGATATATCAGGTCGGGTTGCCTTGTGGCTAAAAATAGCCTACCCCCTACACCATAAATTGGTGGCTGCTCAGAGTTAGTTTACGGCTTTTGTTCTTTGAGAGCAACCCACCTCGAAGCCTTTGAGAGAGAGAAATCCTTGCGAGGACAAAGCCCAAACACCCAGAGCCAAAGAGTGTTAGGCATCACTGAAGTCTTTCTGTCTGAGTGACCTGAAGACTTATTACACTTGAGGACTGTGTATCCTCCAGTCGGTTAGGCGTCGCGTTCTAAGCATCCAAGAGTCATTGTGGATCGCTGGTGAACGAAGTCTGTGAAGGTTCGGAAGTCTTCCTTGAAGACATACCAGAGTGATTGGGCGAGGACTGTGTGTCCTTAGCTCAAGGGGAATAAGGTGAAGACGCGGTCTTCTGAGTTGAATCTCAGCCTCCCTAACCAGATGTACAGTTGTCACAGCAACTGGAACTGGTCCAACAAATCCTGTGTCTTCAACAAGTGACTGGTTCCCTCCTTTTACTTTGAGTTTGTCTTCGTGAAGTCATTGCTTATTTGTCATACCTATTTTACTTCATTGCATGACTACTATCGTTGGTTGGCTTCATACTATCTTCCATCCTGATCCTTACTACCAAGATGCTATTAGTCTTGTACTTTCACATTAATGCATACTTGACTCTGGTTTGCTTGTTCTAGTTTATCTTCCGCTGCATATCAATTAGGTCATTTCTATTGTTTGTCTTTGAAACTTCCATGTTTTGAAGACTTTGATAAAAATCGCCTATTCACCCCCCCTCTAGTCGATAACTAGCACTTTCACTTCATGTGTTGCACATCTAAGTCATCAACATGCATAAGTGTTAGGATGTGTGCCTGATCACAGGACATTTGAGGATTCCAAGATATTTAGCTCACACCGTAACTTGCAAAACCTTTTCTCATCCAAGGGCTTTGTGAAGATATCTGCGAGTTGCTCTTTAGTGTTGACGTGAATGATGTCAATATCTTTCTTCATGACATGATCTCTGAGAAAGTGATGACGAATTTCAATGTGTTTTGTCTTCGAGTGCTGGACTGGATTGTTGGCAATCTTGATGGCACTTTCATTGTCGCAGAAGAGAGGTACTTGTTTCAGATTGACGCCATAGTCCCTGAGAGTTTGCTTCATCCATAGAAGCTGAGCGCAGCAAGATCCAGCAGCAATGTATTCAGATTCAGCAGTTGGGAGTGATACACAGTTTTGCTTCTTTGAAGACCAACAGACAAGTGATCGTCCCAGAAAGTGACATGTGCCTGATGTAGACTTGCGATCCACCTTGTCACCAGCATAATCAGCATCCGAGAATCCAACTAGATCAAATTTTGAGCCCTTTGGATACCATAATCCGAGTGTTGGGGTGTATGCCAAATATCGAAGAATTCGCTTCATAGCTAGGTGATGCGATTCCTTTGGTGCCGCTTGGAATCGAGCACACATGCAAACACTAAGCATAATATCTGGCCTAGATGCACATAGGTAAAGTAAAGAACCAATCATGGAGCGGTATACCTTCTGATCGAACTCTTTACCATTGTCGTCGGGACCCAGATGGTGTTTGGCTGGCATTGGCGTCGTGTAACCTTTGCAATCTTGCATTCCAAACTTCTTCAGACAGTCTTTGAGATATTTTTCTTGAGATATGAAGATGTCGTTCCTTTGCTGACGAATTTGAAGACCAAGGAAGAACTTCAGCTCACCCATCATGGACATCTGATATTGCTCTTGCATCATGTATCCAAACTCATCACTATACTTCTGGTTGGTGCAGCCGAAGATAATGTCATCCACATATATTTGGCATACAAACAGTTCACCATCATATGTCTTCGTGAGGAGTGTGGGATCGAGGGATCCAGGTTTGAAGCCTTTTCTCTTCAGGAAGTCTTTGATCGTATCATACCAAGCGCGAGGAGCTTGTTTGAGGCCATACAGTGCTTTGTTTAGCTTGTACACCATATCAGGATGTTTTGGATCTTCAAAGCCAGGTGGTTGAGCAACGTACACTTCTTCTTCAATCTTGCCGTTGAGGAATGCACTCTTCACATCCATTTGATATAGTAAGATGTTGTGGTGGTTAGCATAGGCTAGAAATGTGCGAATAGCTTCAAGCCTAGCCACAGGAGCAAATGTTTCATCGAGGTCAATTCCTTCAACTTGAGTATATCCTTGAGCCACAAGACGTGCTTTGTTTCTGACGACTTGCCCATGCTCATCTTGCTTGTTTCGATATATCCATTTTGTGCCAATAATGTTATGCTTGCGAGGGTCAGGACGCTTGACAAGTTCCCAAACATTGTTCAGCTTGAACTGTTGAAGTTCTTCTTGCATAGCTTGAATCCATTCAGGTTCCATAAAGGCTTCAGTAACTTTCTTGGGTTCTGATATTGACACAAACGAAAAGTGCCCACAGAAATTTGCTAACTGTGTTGCTCTTGAGCGAGTAAGTGGACCAGGTGCATTGATGCTATCAATTATCTTCTCAATTTGTACTTCATTTGCAACACGAGGATGAACTGGACGAAGACCTTGCTCATGCTGATCATTGTCATCATTGGGAGGATTGTCTTTGGTCTGAGCATTGTCTTCAGGTTGGTTTGGTGCAGAAATGATAAGTTCCTCTTCAGGCTGTGCTTCAGAAGGCATGATTTCACTAGTTCCCATCAGCTTGATAGATTCGCTGGGCGGAGCTTCATCTAGTGAACTTGGCAGGAGCTCTCTTTGTGAACCATTGGTTTCATCAAATCGCACGTCCACAGTTTCAATGATTTTATAGTGATAGAGGTTGAAGATTCTGTAAGAGTGCGAGTCCTTTCCGTAACCGAGCATGAAGCCTTCGTGAGCTTTAGGTGCAAATTTTGACTTGTGATGGGGATCCTTGATCCAGCACCTAGCACCAAATACTCTGAAGTAACTGACATTTGGCTTCTTGCCAGTAAGGAGCTCATAGGATGTTTTGTTCAGAAGCTTATGGATGTAGACACGGTTGATGATGTGACATGCTGTATCAATAGCTTCAGGCCAGAACTTTCTTGGTGTCTTGTACTTTTCGAGCATTGTTCGAGCCATCTCAATGAGGGTTCTGTTCTTGTGCTCTACAATGCCATTTTGCTGAGGTGTGTATGGAGCAGAAAACTCATGAGTGATTCCCATTGTATCCAGATAAAGATCAAGCCCGGTGTTCTTGAACTCAGTGCCGTTGTCACTTCTGATATGCTTGATCTTGACACCATAATTGTTCATGGCTCGATTTGCGAAGCGTCTGAAGACATCTTGCACTTCAGTCTTGTAGAGAATTATGTGCACCCATGTATATCTTGAGTAGTCATCAACAATGACGAAGCCATAGAGACAAGCTGTTGTTGTGAGGGTAGAGTAGTTAGTAGGGCCAAATAAGTCCATGTGTATCAGCTCGAAGGGTTGAGATGTCGTCATGATTGTCTTCAAGGGGTGCTTTGCCCTAGTCATTTTTCCAGCTTTGCATGCACAACACAAATGATCCTTCTTGAACTTGACACCCTCAATGCCTATGACATGCTTCTTCTTGACGAATGTGTGTAAGTTTCTCATGCCAGCATGCCCCAGCCTCCGATGCCAGAGCCAGCATTCTGAAGCTTTTGCAAGAAGACATACGGCAAGCTGTGGACCTGCTGAGAAATCTACCATGTATAGATCATCTTTCCGATACCCTTCAAAGACTAGAGACTTGTCAGATTCCATTAGTACAAGGCAACGATATTTTCCGAATAGCACAATCATGTTCAAGTCACAAAGCATTGAGACAGACATTAAGTTGAACCCAAGGGATTCAACAAGCATCACTTTATCCATGTGTTGATCCTTTGAGATTGCAACTCTACCTAGACCCAATACCTTGCTTTTACCAGTGTCAGCAAATGTGATGTGACTCTTGTCTGATGGACGTAAGGTTGAGTCCATGAGAAGACTTCGATCACCAGTCATGTGATTAGTGCATCCGCTGTCCATAATCCATTCTGAAGCATGAGGTGTCATACCCTACAGTGCAGTTAGGAGGATAGGCTTCACAAAATGTGTTGTGAAGCATAAGAATTTGACGCACACAACGATTATCACAACTTAGATCAAGGTTAAGACTCATAGTATGACTGGTAAGCGATTCACATGTGGAATACATAGTGAGACCATTTTATCATGCGTCCCTTAATGTGTTTTAGGTCCCCAGCAATAGTACCGTACGCCTTGATAGCAGGCTGGAGACCTTATTCTGCAAAAGAAAGTTAATTCTTCTTCACCACCCACATCTTCAGGGGTGGCTTAGAAGCAATGAGTCTAAGTGCAGCATCTGAGAACTTCGGCTTTGGAGCCCTAGCAAATAGCCTTGCAGGAGATGAATGATACTCATATGAATAAGCAGAAAAGTTCTTAGTTCTATGAACATAGCGGTTTGAAGACACCCGCTCATATTCATAAGTTTGAGTACGATTTCCCTGCAAAACATTGGCGTTAGGGTGACTCAGGTGAGTACTGTATCTGTATGAAGCCTTTGGACCATATGACACCTTAGGTCTGGGTTTTGTCTTCTTCCCTGGTGGTGTCATGACCACATTCACAGGAAGATTCTCAAGACAGCTTTTGGGAACCCAGATCTTCTTCATAGGTGGTCCATTCCTACAGTTAGTACCAATATACCTGGCAAACACTTCACCATTCTGATTTTGAACAGTTTATAGTTTGCATCAAAGGATTCATCAATGATAATAGGATTAGCACAGGTAAAGCCAGATAAGGTGGATGGATCCATTGAAGGTTTCTTTGCAGCAACCCATGTGGTTTTGGGATACCGCTCAGGCTTCCAGTAGGAACCATCAACATTCATTTTCCTCTCGAACCCAACACCCTCTTTCCTAGGGTTTCGGTTCAGAATCTGCTTTTTGAGGACATCGCAAAGTGTCTGATGTACTTTCAGGCTTTTATACATCCCTATTTCAAGCAATGTCTTCAACCTAGCATTTTCATCAGCAATAGTAGTGATATCCTCCGTAGAGGGGTTAGTTTCCACATCAGTAGTTGAAGACAATGCAATAGTAGCAGTAGTGGAACATTCAGCAACAGAGGTAGCGTTATCACGCTTAATGCATTTTAGACATTGTGGTTCAAATCCATCCCATGTAACGCTGATTTGTTGAGCAAGTAATGAATTGCGCTCCTTCTGAAGATCTCCATAGTCCACTCTTATCTTTTCAAGATCTTGCTTTCTTTGAAGACATTCAGAAGAAAGCTTCTCGTTATCAGACAAGAGAGCATTATGTTGATCTTGAAGGGCGTCAAACTTGGAATGAAGTCTCTGAAGACTCTCAGCGAAAGCTTTTGACTGATTCATTTCTTCACCCAACATATCATCGCTCTTACTAAGCATGTTTTGAACCTTTTCCAAGGCTCTTTGTTGTTTAGTGGCAAGGGAAGCAAGTTTGACATAGCTCGGGCCAAATTCATCACCTGATTCATCATCACTAGTTTCAGAGAGGTAGCATTCAGTTACCTTAGCACCCCCTGCCATGAGGCATGGTGAAGATGAAGACAATTCAGGTGTAAAGGTCATCTCTTTAAGAGACTCCTTGTAGTCCTCAAACCAAGGATCATGACGATTAAGATGACCTTCATAGACCTCAGAAAGCCGGTCCCAGATTAGCTTCGCGTGATTGAGGTGCATGACGTTCCTGAACTGATTTGGAGACAGACAGGAGCAGGTGACATCCTTCGCTGTGAGGTTCAGTAGAGTGTACTTGCGAATTTCATCAGCCTCCGCCATCTTGCATAGATCGGTAAGACCAATCTCAGTGACGGTCCGCAGTTCGCTATCCATAGCCATGAGTCGCTTCTTCATCATGGTGTTCCACCGAGGATACTCATGACCGTCAAAGGTGGGGCAAGATACATTCCTCAATCCTGCAGTCGACATAGCTAAACTCCAGGTGGTTAAACCGAATCACACAGAACAAGGGAGTACCTTGCTCTGATACGAATTGAAAGTGCTAGTTATCGACAAGAGGGGGGGGGGTGAATAGGCGATTTTTATCGAAGTCTTCAAAACTTGGAAGTTTTGAAGACAAACAATAGAAATGACCTAATTCATATGCAGCGGAAGATAAACTACAACAAGCAAACCATAGTCAAGTATGCAATAATGTGAAAGTACAAAGACTAATAGTAGCTTGGTAGTAAGGATCAGGATGGAAGATAGTATGAAGCCAACCAACGATAGTAGTCAAGCAATGAAGTCAAACAGGTACGACAAGTAGGCAATGACTTCACGAAGACAAACTCAAAGTAAAGGGAGGGAGAGGATAGAACCAGTCACTTGTTGAAGACACAGGATTTGTTGGACCAGTTCCAGTAGCTGTGACAACTGTACGTCTGGTTAGGGAGGCTGAGATTCAACTCAAAAGACCGCGTGTTCACCATATTCCCCTTGAGCTAAGGACACACAGTCCTCGCCCAATCACTCTGGTAAGTCTTCAAGGTAGACCTCTGAACCTTCACAAACTTCGTTCACCGGCGATCCACAATGACTCTTGGATGCTCAGAACGCGACGCCTAACCGGCTGGAGGATACACAATCCTCCAGTGTAATAAGTCTTTAGGTCACTCAGTCAGAAAGACTTCAGTAATGCCTAACACTCTTTGGCTCTGGGTGTTTGGGCTTTGTCCTTGCAAGGATTTCTCTCTCTCAAGGGCTTCGAGGTGGGTTGCTCTCAAACGACAAAAGCCGTGAACTAACTCTGAGCAGCCACCAATTTATGGTGTAGGGGGTGGGCTATTTATAGCCACAAGGCAACCCGACCTGATATGTCCGAAATGACCCTGGGTCACTAAGGAACTGACACGTGTTCCAACGGTCAGATTTCAAACAAACACGACAACTTTACTTGGGCTACAAGCAAAGCTGACTCATCCAGCTCTGGATAAGATTTGCTCTCAATGTCTTTGCTCAAAGACATAGGATTTGGGTTGAGCATCACTTCAGTCATTCTGACTTTGTTCACTTGGACCCCACTTAACAGTACGGTGGTTCCTATGACTCAACAAAGAAGAAAAGGAAACAACGAAACAACACAGTCTTCGCGCTCCATAGTCTTCACTCAATGTCTTCTCATGTCATAGTCTTCAATATGAATATATTCACATACCACCATTGTCGTCAATGTCTTCATACATTTTTAGGGGTCATCTCCGGTAGGTAAACCGAATCAATGAGGGACACTACCTGCGTTATCCTGCAATTCTCACAAACACATTAGTCCCTCAACCAACTTTGTCGTCAATATTCCAAAACCAACTAGGGGTGGCACTAGATGCACTTACAGTCATTAGCACCAACTATGACCATCTAGTCTCACAAATCTATAAGTGCTTATGGTCGTCTGCTAATTTTTCCCCTGGCCCAGGCATCGGACATCCGTAGATCTCCGGTTGTCCGGACTTTTCCCAGGCGCCGGACATTCATAGAACGCCGGTCGTCCGTAAAAAGCTCTCTGTTGTCCTCAGACCGGTCGTCCGGTCTATCCGGTCTTCCGATAATTCTTTCCCTGGCACAGGCACCGGACGTCCATAGATTTCCAGTCGTCCGAACTTTTCTCAAGCTCATATATACATCGCGGGGTGCGGGTTGGAACAGTTTACCCTAATCTGTTCGCCCCTCTCCTCCTTGTCCCCAACGCCGCCACCCCTCTCTCACAGCTCCTCGCCACAGCCGCTCGCCTCCCGTGCCCCTTGCCGATACCACACCGCTCGGGTCGCCCCCGTTCCCGGCGCGTCCCATTGCCGGATTCTCTCCGGTCATCGTCTTCCTCCCTGTTCTTCACTCCGAGGTAGCACCTATCTCTTCTTCCCTCATCCATCGATTCATCGATCTATGGTGGTGGGTTGTTGATTTGGGTTTTCATCCTCTTCTAGGTCAGAATGGTGAAGACCAAGCACACTGCTCGCAAGGACCCCCCATCTGGGTCCTCTCGTTCCTCCCATCACGGGCTCATCCTAGGAAGTGTGTTCCTCCTCCTCGCCGGTCTCCAAGAGGAGACTCTTCGGAGGGCTCTAACTATGAAGATGAGCTGGATCATATGGAGAGAGGAGATCCTGTCCCTGTTCGCACCACTGCTCCCAAGCCCGGGACTCGGCGGCCCACCTTCCAGCCTGCTACTCCTCTGGTCCAACCTCTGTGATGCTTATCATATCTCGCTTGAACCTCCTTTACCACACGACCTTCACATTAAGCGGTTCAATGTGGTTCCCATTGCTTCCTATCTTAAGTTGCGTCGTAATATTGATCAATTTACGATTGCTCTTGACTTTAGGGACAATCGTTTTCGCACTAATGTCCAAGCTGACATTTTTACCACTATCATCATTCCTAAGGGTCTTTCTCTGCATCTGTGCATTGATTTAGATCATATTCATACTCATCCGGAGAAATATTCTTGGGCTATTGAGCTCATTGAGTCCTCCAATCTTGCTGCCCCCTTTACATTTCAACGTGACTTTAAACAAGCCGCCATTCATCAATTTTATGCCACATGTTTCTTCGGTCCAAATAACACTATTGCTTGGATGACCTCCGACACGAAGCTCTCGGCTTCCTATTCTCAATTTGTTGCTGCCCTTGGTTTTCCCGACACCTGGTTCAAAATTCACAATGATGACCCCGAACATAGACCCAAGGGCACTGATGCATGTGCTGATCTTATCAAACCCATAGCACAACTGACTGATGATGAGAAACATAAGGGTTTTAACCAAGTCCCCATTGCTTGCTCCTTTCTTCATTATATATCAATGTGTCACTCGCACCATTTATCCTAAGATGGGTGACAAGGGGTCATGCAGTAGCTACTGCATCGATCTCATGCATCGCCTCTATGCATCTCCGAATGGGAAGATCAATGTGCCACATTTTCAATGGCATGAGATTCGCCTCGCTTCTTTTCAGCACAAGCGGGCCTTTCCTCATGCTCCCTTTCTTCAGGCATTCATCGAGAGTGTGGCTTCATTTCCTATTGTCCGCACTCATTTGCATGAGCGATGGGTCATCCCCCACACATGGCCGATAACTATGTCCCCAAGGACTCTTCCTCTTCTACTCATCCGCGCCGCGCTGCTGCAAGCTTCCCTCGTTCTGCTCCCTCCAGATCTGCACCCTTTGGTCACATTGCTCGTTTTCTGGGGAAGGCCCACTCTGCCTTGATGAAGGCCGTTACTTTTAACTGCACCCAAAATTACGATGTTGTCACGCGCATTATCACCTCCAAGAATGCTCTGAAGGCTCGTTTGAGAGACTCCAGAGTGTTCGATGTGACTGATGATGACCGTTTTCCTGATGAGCCCCCTTCTGACTTTGGCTTTCCCTCGGGTCCTGAATGGTCTGATTTCTTTGACGAGGCAGGTGGCAGTGGTGCACATGATGATGATGATGATGACGCAGGGTTCTGATGATGATGATGCTGTTCTGGTTGCTCCTCTTGCCCCCCCCCCTTTTGGGTACTTGATGCCAAGGGGGAGTAGCACTTCCTTTTAGTACTGTGTAATATGGTCATATTAGTTTGTTAGTATGTATCGTACCATGAACTATGTTATGTATTGTATCGTGCCATGAACCATGAACCATGTTCACTATGTTCTATGATCTATGATATGAGTGGTATTATGGGTTTTTGTGTTCTTTGAGTGTTTGGTTGAGTTTTGGTTTCGGTATAAATCTGAGGGGAGCTCCTCTCATGCTTATTTTTACTATGCACATGGTTAGAGGGAGCTCCACAACAAACTCCTTCGATATTCAAAGTTTTATTATTATTGCGAAGTGCATGTATGTTGTCATCAACTAAACAAAAAGGGGGAGACTGAAAGTGCAATCATGCCCTTAATCATATTTTGATGTTGATGACAACATGCATATATGGGACTGATCATGTTTATCAAGTATATCTCAGGATTATGTCTCAAAGGCCGGGACTGATCATGTTTATGAAGTATATCTCAGGATTATGTCTCAAAGGCCGTGTGTGGATCATGACAACGAACAAATGCATATAACTCAAGATCGGAGATACAAGACATTAGCCTTGGCTTTGTTTACGGTTTGTTCTTGAGTACAGGGATCCCACACTATTAAGAGGGGATCATTGGATCTAGTGAAAGAGTTGCTCAAACCCACCAACTCCAGTTTTTCTCTCGGTATGTCCGGTACTCTACGGACGTCCGATCCCTCTTAGCTGTACGGACGTCTAGCTCTCTACGATCGTCCAGTGTTTCTCTTATAGAACAATATTCACGGATTTCCGAGCCTCTCCGGACGACCGGCACGTCTCAGACGTCCGGTGTTTCTTCCACAAAACAATTTTTACGGATTTCTGAGCCTCTCCGGACGTCCGGTCTCTGGATGACCGGCCCATCTCGGACGTCCAGTTGCTGTGTGCTGGTTTGTGGCTTATGAATTCCCAGCGGCCGGACGACCGATGACTGTCGAATGTCCGGACATATTTGTGCCACTGGACGTCCGGTGCTGTCCGGACGTCCAACCTCTTATGTGCACTTAAGTGGCTCAAACGGTTACTTTTTCCACACCCACTATATATAGGCTTCTCCCTTCCATGGGATGAGGTTGACCATTCACTTTGATCTTCCCAAGAACACTTTTCACTCTCTCTCTAAATCCTCTACACCAAATCCTAGACCCCCAAGTGATTTGGGAACATTTGAGAGAAGTTCTCCAATCAAGTGATAGATCTACTCCTTCCCCTTCTTTGCACCAAAGGAATTCGTGATTTGAGCAAGTCTTGAGCTTTTCCCCACCGTTCTTATTACTCTTGGAGGTTGGAGACTCCTAGTCGGTAGGAGTCTTTCGGAGAGGAATCGACCTTTGTGATTAACCCCAGAAAAGTTTGTGAGGGTTTGGAGACCACCCCAAGGTCTACCACTAGTGGTTGAGAAACGCCTCCGTGGTGTTGTCTCAAAGGGACAATAGGGTGAGCCTTCGTGGCGTTGGTTTGCCTTCGTGGTAACATCCACCTCTCTAATGGTGACGTAGCTTCCCACCAAGGAAGTGAACATCGGCATACATCCTCGTCTACTGGAGTTGCGGTTATTCCTAACCCTAACTTTCTACTTGTGGTTACTTGTCTCTTAGCACTTACTTATATCATATCGTGCTTGCTTACTTACATACTTGTGTTACTTGCTTAGTACTTAGTTCTACACTTGCAATTGTTAGGCTAACCTTCATATTCTAAATTATTGCCTAAAATTGCTAAGTAATAATTAAAATTTGTAATTGTACCTATTCACCCCCCCTCTAGGTCCATCTCGATCCTTTCAAGTTTATGATCAGTTATATCTTTTTATATCCATGAAAGTTATTTGAGTTCTTTGATCTCTAATATGCGTGATCTCTTATAGCCTCGTATTTCTTCTCCGATATTTGGGTTTTGTTTGGCCAACTTGATCTATTTATCTTGCAATGAGAAGAGGTGCCCGGTAGTGGGTTCAAACTTATGGTGCTTGATCCCAGTGATAGAAAGGGAACCGACATGTATGCATCGTTGCTACTAAGGATGAAAAGACATGATCCATATCTGCCGCAATAGATAAATGCATCTTATCTACATCATGTCATAGTTCTTATTTCATTACTCCGTTTTTCCATGAACTTAATACACTAGATGCATGCTGAATAGCGGTCGATGTGTGGAGTAATAGTAGTAGATACAGGCAGGAGGCGGTCTACTAATCTTGGATGTGATGCCTATGTAATGATCATTGCCTGGATATTGTCATGATTATTTGAAGTTCTATCAATTGCCCAATAGTAATTATTTCACCCACCATTTGGTATCTTTCTCGAGAGAAGCCACTAGTGAAACCTACGGCCCCCGGTGTCAGTGTCAAAACCGGCGGATCTCGGGTAGGGGGTCCCGAACTATGCGTCTAAGGCTAATGGTAACATGAGGCGGGGAACATGATGTTTACCCAGGTTCGGGCCTTCTCTATGGAGGTAATACCCTACTTCCTGCTTGATTGATCTTGATGATATGAGTATTACAAGAGTTGATCTACCACGAGATCATAGAGGCTAGCCCTAGAAGCTAGCCTATGATTATGATTGTTGTTATCCTACGGACTAATGTAACAGCCCCAAAATTGGGTTATCAATTTTTGTGCTATTATTCCTTCCTGGTACCCATTTTCGAAATCTTTCTCCTGAGTTTTGCTGATGACTCTGAGATTTCTTGTCATTTCCAACCTTTCAAAACTTGCTCATGACTTTTAAGTGGGCAAGACCTCAGTTGCATCATCTTAAACTCTCTCAAACCCTAATTCCAATTTTTTGGAATTTGAATGTGGCCTTTTTGATTTCAAAGGGGCTATCATTTTCCTTGATATGTTGATTGTCCCATCTGTTCCCAGAGATCCTCCTATCCTTTTCAAACTTGGATATGCAAAAATATTGCTCAGTCCCATGCAATATTTTTGAATTATGATTTATTCCTTTTCTGGACTTTCTGAGGAATAAAATCCAAAGGCATATCTAGCCATCTCCTAAATTCATGTGAATTGGTGGAGTTGATAATTATGCCTAATCCAAGCTCTGGCAATTATATTGGCCATAATTAAACAAGTAAAACTGCCTTTTCCTATTTAATACCAATATTGCATTTCTGCCATTTTCTAAAGGTACTACAATTTTTATAGCAGGGAAAATTCTCACATAAATTGTGGAGCTTGTCCTTGCTATATAATCATTAGATCCATCTTTATCTCATGTTCCATAGATCAAAAATTGGGCACATGATCCAATGCAAGATTCTGCCTTCTCTGAAATTTTGCAAAAGAAGTGCCTTATCCCTAATTCCTTTTGAGCTTAATATTGGTAGGGCGATTAATATTGATAAATAACCCATGGATACCAAAGATGAGCTCAATCCAATCATCCTAGCTCCCTGTGCAATTTTTCAAAGTTTCTGACCAGATTGTCACTTTGTGAAGGAAGTACCTTCATAGTGTTTCCAAATGGGATGAAACTTTGCCATCTTCTCAAGCATCCCAAATAATTTGCCTCCACCCAAATTCAGCTCATTTCAGTGAGCTATGTGAGCGCAAAAGCAATTCTTGTTTTCTGTCCAAATTTTCAGTTTGTGAAGCAAGTATATTTTATATTGCTCGATTATGGCTGAAAATAATTCCAGGCCTTCTCCTATCCCAATAACCCACCTACCCAAAAGGTTTGCTAATTTTATTTAGCCAATATTTTCCTAGAATTTTCCCAAGTTTCTGGTCAAAAGTGATGTTTGTGAAGCAAGTACCCTTTTGGCTTGTCCATTTGGTGTGATCTTTTTACAGCGTCTACTTATGACCAAATCATGGGGATTTGCCAAGTTATAGCTCAATCCAACATTCCTAGTGAGTGCTTGTTCATCATCTAGTTTCTGGACCAGAATTGGTAGTTGCACTGCAACTATATTAAATATGTGTCCTAATGATCTCATAATTACCAGGACCGTAGTCCTTGCTACCCTAAGCCTCCTAGACAAAAATTCTACCTTCTACCCTTTCTGGTTTTATCTCTAGGATGTTGCCAAGTTTGAAACAGTAAACTTGTGGAGCTCGGTTTACTTAGCTCAATTTGTCTCTACCCAATTCTTTACCGTAGTAACACTCTACCTTGGAAGGACTACGCGGTAGACATGAGCTGGCATCAGTAAAAAACCCAGAGCGCGCCATGTCCGTGGTGATCACGAGGGAAGCCAGCCAAAACGATGGTCTAGCCATTGTTGGCCTCAGCATCGTTGCTCCAGCTGGATTTGGCTCGTCCCCACATGTCCAGTAGCTCCGCATCGTCATCGTTTGCCTGGACCCCGCTCCCCCTCCATTCTCTTCTCCGATGAGCCAAGCCAAAGGTCGAACAGTGAGCGCCCATGTGCGCCGCCGCCTTCCTCCTTTGTCTTCTTCCTGCCTGAGCCTCCTTGGCATTGCGTTGCTCCGTCAGGTTCTGCTGCTTGGCTACATCCTCCTCGTCGCCTTCCTGGCGCTTCCTGTGGACCCCCGTGACTGCTGCGGCTGGCAGAGCCTCGGCCGGACGCGCTCGGCGGTGCCCGGCTCGGGTGCCCCTGCCTTGGCTATTTATAGCCAGCCCGAGCCCTCCTCGAGCAAGCCAGCCCCCTCCCCTCTCCCTCTGGAGCCCTCTCATACCCGTGCCCAGCCGAATCCCTCGCTGGAGCCCGGCAATTTAGCCGGAGTTCGTCCACGGCCTCCGCACCAAACCCCTCCCTCCGGCCGTCCCCTGCCCCGTCCGAGCCCATGGATGGACGCGCCACTCTTCGGCGACCATCCCTAGTCTGTCGCCCCCTCATTCCCCCGCCGGAGTCACCCTAATCACCGAGCCCCACCGTCCTCTGCCTCCGCCGTCGCCCCATCTCCAAGCCCTACCCACCGCGGTTCTACCCTTAGGTGGGCACGGTGCACGCCGGCGACCCCTTCCCCACTGCTCCCTGGCCGGATAGCTCGTCGGACCGATGAGGCCACACCGGAGCCGACACCCTCGCTTCTACGTCGGGAAGCAGGGGAGAAGAAGGAGGAAGGAGGTGTTGACCTGCCCAGACGGGCCAGGAGGGCCCCACGGCCCCACCTGGCAGCGACCCTCGCACCCGACCCCGCCTTTGCCACTTTGACTGGTCCAACGCCACGTCAGATAAGTGGCGGTGCCCGCCGTGAAGCCACTTTCCCCGATCGAAAGCGCATTTATGAAAATACGCCTTCAGCCCAGCCCAGCCGGCCGAAGGGCTTATTTTGTGAACGTTCACTGCTTTAGTTGCTTTTCTGCCTAAAAAGTGAACGGCAACAACTTTGCGCTCGTAACTCCGATTGAGGTGATTCCAACGCTCACGTTCTCTGTTCGTCGAGATATTTTCATTGGTACCAGTTTCATAATATTTTCACATAGCGAAAATGACCATTTTGCCCTTTTGTAAACAGCCCCCTCCGAGAGAGAACTGTTTCCGGCAAATTTTTCAGCGGTAGTTTCTCACTTCTTCCCGGAGTATTTGTCGACCCCCAGGCAAGCCAACCTCTTATCATGAGCCCCGAACTTGCATGCTTGCACCTTGTGTGTGTGTAGTTGTAGTTGTTTCTTATCATTTTCATTGCAGTCATTTCATTATGCCTATCATGCATGATTGTGTTTTCATGATATCGTTTGCCATGCTAATTAGAATGTTGTTATTGATAATGCCATGTCACTACTCTACTTTATATTGATGAAATTTTCATAAAATGCTATGATGATTGTAATACACCGTGGATATGTTAGTACTCGGTATTATCATGTTATTTATGTTGTAGTTGTTCACTTGAGAAGTTCAGTATTTTATTAAAGCATTCGTATGATGTATGCTCATTGTTGCATTCATGTTCATGATGATGGAGAAGGTAATAAAATGACTTAATAATAACAAACCTCCTCTGTCATCGATGGGATCGAGTCATAGTGCCACCAAATCGAACTTTTTTCGCTGCAGCCACATTTGCCGGTATGGGACGGTTTTAATGCGATCTAACGTCGTGCCTCTGGTCGGTGCCTGCAACTAGGGAAGGTTATGGGCATGCGCTACCCTGATCAGGTAGGCGGACATAAGCCTTGTGTGCCCGTTGTTAAGTTTATGGTACCGGGTCCCCGTGTGGTATCGTTTATGTTTTGGCCACGACGGTGGTCGTTGTGTCTTTGGTAGACACGGGGCCACCCAGGACTAGCCCAGTGGGGAGAGAGTCGGAGTGGCCGGGAGAGTGTCATGACAGTAGATCGGTTTCGTCGGAATGACGTTGGTCCACCCGAATGGGATGACGAGGCCATGAGTTCCGTGGTATGGGTACAATGCGCTACCTCTGCAGAGTGTTTATAAAATCTATCAATAGCAACACAGTTCGTAGTAGGTCACACTATTGGGTCTTGGTAGAAATGGAGGATAAACCAGAAATAATTAAGCAGATTAATGTGGTAAGAAGAATGTGGTGACTTGGACTATGAGATAGTCATGAGAAGTCACGGTGATGTTTGGATATGATCACGAGACGAGGTTTCGGTGAGTGTTTGAGACCAAGTGTTGGTCGTGGTTGTGATCGCCGGAAGGATCACCGTTTAGTAACATGTGTTGGTTGTGGTTGTGATCGCCGGAAGGATCACTGTTTAATAACAAATATTGGTCGTGGTTGTGATCTCTGGAAATATCACAAGATTGGTACGTTTGTGATTCAATAGTGATCACCGTATGTAAGAGAGTCCTAGGGACTCGGTGCACAAGTTTGGTTGCATTGCACGAGTAATATATTGTTAATTGCATTTAAAGAACCATGGGAGGACATGAGATGATTGCATGCTATGACTGCATTGGATATGACCAGTAGTTTATTTTCAGCATAGTTTCATGATGCCATGCTTTGATTGATATGTTAAATTATGCCATGATTGAGATGATATGCTATGTTTTTCTATTGACATGTTAGAAGCATGCTTTGATATGCCATGTTATTGCCATGTTAGTAGATGCTATGATGTTGTTCATGCTCAGTTGATCTATATCATGCCATGTTTAGTAATTGATATGAGATAGGTTGTTGCAGACACTTGGTTCTTTCTTTGTCTTCTACTTGTTTGGATGCTATGTATTTGGTTGTCTTGCAAGTGCACTCAATGTACTGACCTGGCGTGTCATGCCAGTTTTGTTGGTCATGCTCGAATTGTTAGCTTGTTCCGTCGTGCTAGGCCGTAATCTTGCCAGTCCCGTGAGTTGTGGAGCCCAGCCAGAGTGATATGCTGCCAAGACTTCCGCCGCCATTTAAATAGACTTCCGTTGTTATGTAAATAGCCTTAGGCCTATGCCAGAAGATGATATTCATCACTGATGTAATCATATACGCATGTATTTGATGAATATTCTTGTACCTGGAATGCTGTATCATGGACATGTCGTGCGTCAGGTGTTATCCTGGGCTGACATGCGAAGGCCCCCTGCTCCGTGCGGATCGGGGTGCCACAACTAAACCCTCCGGTTTATATAGACACCAGAGGGGGCTACGGTTACATAGAGTCAGTCACAGAGAAGGCAATCTACATATCCAAATTGCCAAGCTTGCCTTCCATGCAAAGGAGAGTCCCACCCGGACACGGGACAAAGTCTTCAATCTTGTATCTTCATAGTCCAACAGTCCGGCATAAGCATATAGTCTGGCTGTCCGAGGACCCCCTAATCCAGGACTCCCTCAGTAGCCCCTGAACCAGGCTTCAATGACGATGAGTCTGGCGCACAAATTGTCTTCGGCATTGCAAGGCGGGTTCCTTCTCCGAATACTCCAAAGTAGATCTTGAACACAAGAATCGTGTGCGGCTCTACAAAACAAATTACACATACCACCGCAGAGAGCATAATATTCCACGAGTCTAATCTGCTGACAACTTTTCCATAGCATGACAGCACGCCGCGGCCCGGTCATTATTCGAACCGTTTTCTCAACCTGCTACTACACGTCTTGCGAGGCGGTTTTATTGGCACGTCTTGTCGAAACAGAGATCGTGTCCCCTTATCACGGGTTCCCATCAATACGGGCATGGGTAACCCAACCGTGCCATTAGCACGACGCTTGGGGAATAAGTGAGTTTCAAGGCCAAGTGGGGAGGCACATGACTGCCGCCTTTATAAAGTGATAAGGATTCCCTTTTTCACCCATGCCTTCTTCTTCCTCTGCTCATCCATTCTCAAGCTCCAACGCCCAAGCCTTCACCTTCTCCGCAAAAACATCCCGAACATGTCTAGAGCGGGAGGCAAGTGGACGGCCTCCTCCGTCATTAAGGAGGACATCAAGAAGCTTCTGGAGGCCGGATACTTGTCCATAGACATCGCGCATCGGCTTCCGACCGAAGGGCAGACCATCCCTACCCTGAAACCCCAGGAAAGGGTAGTATTCCTCTCTCACTTCATCTGCAGGCTGGGATTTCCCCACCACTTGTTCGTCCACGGACTAATGTTCTACTACGGGATGGACTTCCATGATTTAGCCCCCAACTTCATCCTCAACATCTCGGTGTTTATCGTCATGTGCAAGGCCTTCCTCCGCATCACGCCCCACTTCGGCCTATGGCTGAAGACCTTCAATGTGAAGCCAAAGGTCGTGGGCGGACAACAAGTAGAGTGCGAAGGCGCCATGGTGGGCAAGATGCCCAATGTTACCTGGCCCGAAGGCTCATTTGTGGAGACTGTGAAGGGGTGGCAATCGGGGTGGTTCTACATCACCGAGCCACGCGACGCCAACTAGGCGGCGACCCGCAAATTTTGATCCGACGTCCCCATGCAGCTCACCTCCTGGAAAGAGAAGGGCTTAGCCTGGGGCTCAGCGGAACAACTGACCGGACTTCAGACCTGCATCCAAAATATGATAAGCAACAAAATCAAGCTCGTCAACGTGGTCCAGGTTATGCTCCTTCGCCGGATTCTTCAGTGTCAGAGACGAGTTTGCAATCTATGGTAGTTTGACCCGGCCGAACACCAGACGCTGCGAGAGCTCTTCGGCACGACGCACGAAGACGTTTGGAAGGTGCTTTTCAAGGCCAACGAGGAACGACCACCCATAACCGAAGATCGCGGACTCAGCGTGAAACGCCGAGCTAATCCGGTAAGTTTTCATGTTTTGCAAGATATGCCTTTTACCAGCACATCCGCGGGAGGAATCTAAGACTCCATGCCGATTTTACAGGCCTAGGTAGCGATAGCGGAGCAGATTGACTGTCCGGATCCACTACCTGAAGATCCAGAATCGCCTCTTCTAACGAACATGCTGTTTCCGGCGCCCTATGAGGTGCCGGAGAAGAAGACCAAGAAGATGGACGGGGGGACTAGAGAAGGTCTCCGGCGCAAGGTTGCATGGGACATGATGTCCGAAGACACCAAGACACACTCCTCCACCGAAGATGAGGAGGAGGAGGAGGAGGAAATGCACCCCCCACCGGGGGAGAAATAAGAGGAAGGCCGCCACACACGGGGAGGCCGAGGTGTCCAAGAAGGGAAAAACCTTCCTTCCGGACTACTCCACCGCAGCCACCAACAACGGCGAGGAGTGGGAGCCCAGGGACAAGCCCCTGGCTAAGTCGTAAGTATTCAGACATAATAGTATTTCCGGCATGTCCGGCCAAGTCCAACATCAAGATATCCTCCTCTTCGGAGGTGTCTCTGGACCCGTCCGCGATGAACAGTGATTCACTTCCGACAGCCTCCTCCCCCAGGGCCGCGGACGACACCGAGGTGTTGTCTTGAAGGATACCAGTCCAAGTGGAGACAGTTCCGGAGACGGCCCCAGGCAAAATCCCAGTTACCGGGCACATGGGGGGGAAGACCCCCATGGACTCCAATAATGGGGGCCGCAGCCAGTTTGCCCCCCAGCCGAATACGGCTCTAGAAACCTAATTGGTTCCGGATTCAGGCAGGCAGCCTCTCTATAAGGAGGGCGAGCCACCTGTATCGACGACCTCTGTCCATCCAGAGGCACCGGACAACTTGCTGGAAATGCTTTGCAGCGCTTCCATTGATGAAGAACACCGTACTCTTATGAGTACGGTGATTGAGAAGGTCCGGTCCACCAAAAGCGGATTGACCAAGGCTCGGTCTAGCCTTCGAACAGGCTTTGAGGTAAGTAATAAAATTCTAAGAGAATATCATAGTATAGACAGTAGCCCCCGATGCTCTGTTTGGTGTTCAGAAAGGAAAGCCGAACAGAGGATCAAATAATGTTCGTAGGAGTCTAACAGAAGATGTCTATGTGAATAAGCAGGCGTCGCTGCTGGCTGCTGCCGCTCGTACTGCGGAGGCCTCTGGACTAAAGCAGGACCTGGAGCAGACTGAGGGAGATCTCGGCCTCGTGAAGAGGCAGCTCGAGGAAAGTCAAGGTATGCAATACCCCATCTGTATACTTATACAGGATAAATGGTTTCTACTGATAGAAGCGTCATGAACTTTGATAGGGGCCAAGACTGAAGTGGCGGCCCTTAAGAAGGCGCTGGCAGAGGCCAAAGATAAAGCAGCCAAGGAACACGCCACGCGCAAGAAGCAAGAGGCCCGGGTCAGCGAGGTCCAGCAAGAGCTCTAGGATTTCACCATAAATACGAGTTCTTGGAGCGTGACTCTAAGACTCAAGAGTCCAAGCTTGCTAGGGCCCTCCAGAGTGCGCAAGATGCCAAAGCCGAAGCCCAGAAGGCCCTCCAGGAGATTCAGGCAGCCAAGAAGATTGCAGCGGGTAAGGCATTTGTTATGCAAAGCAAGCATGTGAAGGAGACTTTCCTTTTACTTACCTGAATTTGGAGTTCTCCAGGAGCGTTTGCGGATCTGCCGCGCAGCATATCAGATGTCGTAATGTTCTACCGAGCCGAAGAAGGAAGCTTAACAGAGAAGTTGTTCTGGTCTCAATATCTTGGGACAGAACATCCAATGCCCTTGAGCGACCAGCTAAAGCAACTGGTCGAGCTGCACAAGGCAGCCAAACTAACCATGAAGGACCTCATAGTCCGGCTGTGGCCTGCCGAGCCTATGCCTAGCAGCTACTTCGGTCTCGTGAAGCGGCTTGTGAGTGCCTTCCCTTGACTTGAAGTCATAAAGTGGTCGGTTTGCATTGAAGGTGCGCGGATGGCCTTTGCCCGTGCAAATATGCATTGGGCAAAGATGGACGCCACGACGCTGATAACCGAGGGGCCACCAAAGGGCAAGGAGCACCGCCGACCCGAAAATTATTATGACAGTGTCTTGAAGGGCTCCCGCCTTGTGGCGGAGCAATGTACCAAGGATGTAATCTTTGAATGAATACATTCATTTTATCCTGTAATATGAAACAAGTTCATTTGCGCAATAGAATGCTTGTTGATTTAAAATTTTACCTCCTGTGCGGCCATTTACAAAATCTGAGAGTTGGCTAGTCGTCGGCTTCTACCCCCATGTAACTAGTACAGGGGTGTTTGGGATAAACCTAAACACTCTTTATCCAAGTTTTTGGTCCTTTAAGGAGGTGTTTAGCGCAACGAACAAGGCAATCGGACTATAGAGCTTTATCACCCTCACTTAGCCATAGAAGTTCTATAATTTTAAATTTTGGCATAGCCCCTGGTATTCGGAAGGCCGAACTTGGGGCGATATACACGCCTATATTGGACAAAGATCGATTCCACGCATGAAGCGGAAAAAATCTTTAAGGATTTGAAACCTCTCGAACAGCTACTAGCTCTCGCCGTATCATGACAGTCAGTTTTTGGCTTTCTCTACTGAGGTGCTCGTCCGGAAGAACCGGGACACAATTGCAGTAGTTCTCCCTTTAGTACCCTAGCCGATATAGCGGAACGTAGGGTAGCAAGCACAGGAGCCAGGCAACCCAACTATTGACCCAAGACATGATTCGGAGCTGATGCATATAATGCTATAATTTCGGGGTGCCGCACTGTCGAAAGTGTTCGAACTTTCTTGCCGTGTTATGGGGTACACCGAAACCCTTGGCAAACTGAACGTACCAGAATGTATGGGTGCAATTTTTAATAAATAAACGATCAAGGAAAAAAAGAAATGCAGTAATAAGCTGATGTTGTACATTATTTTCCATTGTTATTTGAATGATACGTCAAGGCGTATGTATACAAGTAGTGCGGTAAGCGAATAGGACTATTTGACATGCCCTAACCAAGAGCGAGCTGCGTGTGGGTATGTAAAACAGGTATAGCGATCGTTATCAGAGACCACATGGGGATTCCCTTGTACGTCAAAGCTCCTTGCCTCCCTGGTGTTTCTGTCCCGTGACGGGTCTGATAATCAGGTTATCGGAAGAGCCTCAAGAAGAGAGAAACCTGAAAGAAAGCAAAAAGTGAAGGTATGCGGATCCTGGGGTGGTCGAGCCGCATTGTGGACCGCGGTCTAGCTGTGCCTCCATCTATGCCCATGGTATTTTCAGTGCTTAATTATGTATGCACGGCACAAATTTCACCGCTTGATTGGGACTAGGACGGAGACCAAATTGCTAGGCGAGCTCTGGACGGGCCGGACGATCCTGTTGCAGAGTACTCCGGACTCGCTTGACGGTGTCCGGGGGCTTTATTGCCGAACTAAGGGTTTTTCTAAGGAGGCTGCTCTGTACTTCTGTTGCAAGGGCCGTGTCGGTGTCAAAACCGGCGGATCTCGGGTAGGGGGTCCCGAACTGTGCGTCTAGGCGGATGGTAACAGGAGACGAGGGACACGATGTTTTACCTAGGTTCGGGCCCTCTTGATGGAGGTAAAACCCTACGTCTTGCTTGATTAATATTGATGGTGTGTATTACAAGAGTGGATCTACCACGAGATCAAGGAGGCTAAACCCTAGAAGCTAGCCTATGGTATGATTGTTGTAATGGATGTTATGTCCTACGGACTAAAGCCCTCTGGTTTATATAGACACCGGAGGGGGCTAGGGTTACACAGAGTCGGTTACAGTGGTAGGAGATCTACATATCCGTATTGCCAAGCTTGCCTACCACGCCAAGGAAAGTCCCATCCGGACACGGGACGAAGTCTTCAATCTTGTATCTTCATAGTCTTGGAGTCCGGCGGACGATGATAGTCCGGCTGTCCGGACACCCCCTAGTCCAGGACTCCCTCAATAGTCCCTGAACCTGGCTTCAATGACGATGAGTCCGGCGCGCATAATGTTCGGCATTGCAAGGCGGGTTCCTCCTCCGAATAATCCAAAGAAGATCGTGAACACCAAGATAGTGTCCGGCTCTGCAAAATAAATTCCACATTCCACCGTAGAGAGAATAAAATGTACACAAGTTCAATCTGCTGACGTATTTCACGGCATGACGTCACGCCACTACCAAGCCTTTACTTGAATCGTTTTTTATTATACCACCTCAGCGCGTTTAGCGAAGCGGTTTCCTTGGCACGTCTTGTCGAAGCAGAGATCGTGTTCCCCTTATTCCGGGATTCTCATCAGTACGGATGTGGGTAACCCAACCGCGCCCGTCGCCACGCCTCCTTTATCGAAGGCGAGTCCCAAACGGTCACGGAGACGGCTCTTGGTATTCTCCCTCTTTATAATAGAACCAAGGCTCGTTTCTTTTCTTCAATTTTCCACCGAATCTTCTCCTTGCTCCAAGTTCCAACACCCAGAGCCCTAGATTCGAGCGCTTCGGACCTTCAACAATGTCCGGCTCCGACCTTCAGGGCCGGTGCATGCCCTCCTCCATTACGGAGGAGGGCGTGCTAAAGCTGCGAGAAGCCAAGTACCTGTCCTACAAGATTTCGCACAGGTTGCCCGCTGAAGGGCAGGCCATCCCTACCCCCGAGCCCGGCGAGTACGTCGTCTTTGTGTCCCACCTCCGTCGGGGTTTAGGCTTCCCGATGGATCCTTTTGTGAGAGGGCTCATGTTTTACTATGGTTTGAAATTCCATGACTTGGCTCCGGAGTCCATCCTCCATATCTCCGCATTCATCGTTGTCTACGAAGCCTTCCTCTGCGTCACCCCCCACTTCGGCATGTGGCTGAAGACATTCAATGTGGAGCCGAAGATGATCAGGGGGCGTCAAGCAGAGTGTGGCGGGGCGGCCGTAAGCAGGAGGGCCGATGCCCCATGGCCCGAGGGCACCTTCCAAGAGGAGCTCGGCTTGTGGCAGCAGGAGTGGTTCTATATCACTGCTCCGAAGGGCAGCAGGCAGAAGCCGCTGCCCGTATTCCGCTCGGGACCTCCTCGACGGTTGATGTCGTGGGTCAACCAAGGGCTCAACTGGGGGCCATCAAAACACGTGCCCCTATTGCAGGGCCGGATTCGAGACCTCCAGGCGAGGGAGATCGATCTGGTCGTGATGATGCAGGTTATGGTGATTAGGTGTCTCCTGCCCTGCAAACGCCGTCCTCTCCGGCTATGGGAGTTCAATCCGAAGGGACCACGGATTCTCCAACACTTTATGGGTGCGACACCCGTGGAGATGTACAAGTTGTTCTTCGGACCACAAGCGGCGTGTCCGGAATTGACCGAGGATGCCGGCCTAAGCTGCAATCGCCCGGATACTCAAGTAAGTAACCTAGTGTTCGGACGTACCATTTGTTTGCTTTTCTACAATTCGCCTTTTAACCCGTTATCCTGCAACAGGAGTGGATAGCGCAAGCAAAGCTGATACGGTGTCTGGCCCCCCTCCCAGAGACCGCGCCGGATCCCGTGCTGGTCAGGATGTTGGAGGTTGCACCTTCAGAAGAAGGCGAAGGGGAAAATAGAGGAGCTACCGCCCCGCCCAAGGGGGCGCTTGAAGAAGGGGGGATCGAGAATCCCTCCCTCCAGGGGGAGAAGAGGACCGCCTCCGAAGACCCGGAGGCCAAAGCCCCTAAGCGGGGGAAGAAATCTTCACCAGAGGGTCCGGCGTCCGGGGAGGCCCCGGCCGCACAGTCTTCTCTAAAGAATCAGCCCTCCAGCGAGCCGTGAGTAGAAAAAGGGCGAGTTCATTAATAAGAAACATCCCTATTTGTGCTTCTGAGGATAACCGAAATTTTTACCTTGTAGTTCGGATGTGCGACCTTCTCAGATGAGCTCGTCTTCAGGGGATCTCCGTCCGTAGATGATGGAGAGCGAGACGCCTCCGTCTGCTGCACCATCGGATAGGGCGGACGAGCCTGAAGTGTTGGCAGAGCCGAAGAGTTCGGCGCCGACTAGTGTTCGGCCGGGGGAGCTCAAGGATCTGCTTGAGAGGGCGTCCATCTCAGAAGATCACCGTGCATTGATGAGTATGGTGATTAGAAGGATTTCGTCCGCCGAAAGCGGATTGCATAATGCCGTCAGGAGTTTGCTGGCGGGGTTTGAGGTATGTAAAAATGACACCCCTTTTTGACAGTTTTACACATAAAGTGCGCCCTGTATAGATAGGAGCCCCTGAGACTCGGTAGGTTGTCGAAAGCGACAGCGTGCCGAGGTTCAAAATCGTAGGTATTGAGTGTCGCCTTTCCTATGAAGGTGGCGGATAGTCCGGGGGGTAGCCGGACGGATGGAGTTGCTGAATTAATGCGGCAACTCGATGTTGCGAATGCGGACATCGCGCTAGTCAACAAGCGACTTGACGAGTCGCAAGGTAAATTGTGTCTCCGCAGTCACCTATTAAGGGAGCAAAAGCCTACCGCTTACAATATTTATGCTTGACGCAGATGGTGCTACTGCTGTGGAGAGCCTTCAGGAAGAACTTGCTCAAGCCAAGGAGCAAGCCAGAAGGAGTGATGCGGCTGCCTCGAGGGCGGCCGAGGAGTTAGAAGCCGAAAGGGCTGCAAACTGCCGAAGCAGGGAAGAGATGGCCGAATTGGCCGTTAAATTGAAGGATGCTACCAACCGCAATGACGCTCTTGAAAAGGAGCGCCTATCGGAGCGAGAAGACCTGGGGAAGGCCACCGCCGAAGCCAAGGACGCCCGATCTGCAATGCGGGCTATAAAGGAGGAGTTGCGCCAAGCCGGAGACATTGTGGCTGGCAAGCCCTTTTTGCTGTGCCGAAGGTTTACGGATCCTAAGTATGCTCAACTTGGCCAGCTGTGGGGTCCGGAGGATCCTTATATGGACTAACGGCAAGTGCGGCGGATGCCGTTGTGCACTTCCGGAGCCAGAAGGATCACAAGACGGAAGAGCTGTTTTGGTCTCAATTCCATAGTCCGGATCGTTCACTTCCGCTGACCGATCGGTTGGCCGAATGGGCTGAGCTGAATAGGTTGTCCGGGCTTGCCATGACGGATATCGTGACTCATGTCTGGCCGGATAGGCCCAAGCCGAAGAGCTACTTTGGCTTGTTGCAGCAATTTCTTGGGGCGGTGCCGCATATCAAGGCGATGAAGCGTCAGCCTGCATAGAGGGAGCACAGATGGTGCTTGCCCGTGTGAAGACACACTGGACGGAGATGGATGCCGCCGCTGTTGCGACCCAGGGTTCGGATGAGAACCGGTTACCCGCCGAGCACTATTTTGGGGAAGTTCTGTGTGGTGCTCATATAATAGAGTCGCAGTGCTCGAAAAATGTCACGATCAAATGAACGTTTTATCTTGTAAGGCAATGTTTATGATATAGGCGCTTTTTGTACTTGTGCGTTCAAGTATTGAAATATCTCCTGTGCGGCCGTTTATGTATACGTATGTATAAGCTGCAAGATGGCAGTCGTCGGCTTCAGCCCCCACGCACAAGGTGCGGGGGTGTTCACAAAAACAGCGCATTTTCACACTTAATCCGACGTCTCGGTCCTTTTTAAGGAGGTGGTAGCGTAGCAAACGAGGCAACCGGACTATAATGCTTTATCACTTTCACTTAGCCATTGGAGTTCGAGGGTGGGACTACGATATAGCCCCTGGGGGCACCGTGCTCTCCGAATTCGGGGCGCGTATGTGCCTGACCGGGAAGCGGTCCTTCGTCGAAGCGGAGGAATTCTAAACATTCCATTGGTCGATCGAGTGCTTGACCAGTCTCTCGTTGTATCATGAAAGTCAGTTTTCGGCTTTCTCTACTGAGGTGCTCGCCCAGCCGAACTGGGGCACAATCGCAGTAGTTCTCCTGGTGCCGCGTTAGCCGATGATACGGAACGTAAGGCAGCAAAACACAGGAGCCGGGCAAACTCAACATTTGACCAAACACATGATTCAGAGCTGATGCATATAAGGCCTAACTCGAGACACCGAACACTCCCTAAGGTGTTCTGTCTTTTATAATAACGGGCGAAACAGTGCCCTAAGCCCCTTGTGTCCAGGTACGGGCGAGGTCCTCTGACGCGGCCGATGCCAAAACGTCAGTATCCTCTCTGGTTATCATGAAAAACCAGGGGATTATAGCAACAAGAGACAGTAAAAAAGGTTTACACAGGGTCTTAATCTGAAAAGAATCCTAGCAACAGGTCCCTACTGCACGTCTGCGCATGTGTCTCCGTTGTGCCGTTATCCTAGACGGGTGTGCACGGTGTTCATCTGTAAAAAGAGTGGAACTTAGAAAGAAATCGTGCGAAAAGTGCATAAAGATTAAAAAATGAATAAATTAATAAAGCTGAGCCTATATTAGCCCATTGTTGCTTATATGCGCGACCCCCTGTGAAGGGGTGTGCGGCTAGGGAGCCCCTAGCTTATTTATACCGGACTCGTCTAGCCGTGTCCGGGGTCTTTTAATGACCCTCTTAATGAAATGATGCCTCGTGGACCGGGCATTTTGAGTGTAAGAGACGCGTAATCTGGTATTGCATTAAAGAGGACAAAAGCTTCACGCCCCAATAGTGCTTGATAGCTACTTTTGAATGGGGCGACATGGAAGATTAGCTTTTCACGTCGGAAGTTGTCCGGTGACCCGAACACAACTTCTAGTAATAAGGAGCCTATGCACTTGGCGTAAGGGCCTGGCGTCACTCCTTTAAAGGAAGTGCGGCTGTGTCGAATTTTAGTAAGGTCTATCCCCAACTTGCGGATTGTGTTCGGATATAGCAGGTTCAAATCGCTGCCGCCGTCCATCAGAACTTGTGTAAATTGTAGTCCGTCGATTATAGGATCCAATATCAGAGCAGTCCATCCTGCCTTCCGAATGCTTCTGGAATAATCCAGGTGGTCGAAAGTGACTGGTTTTGACATCCAACTTCGGGGTTCCACTGGGGTGGACCGTGCGGCACTTATTTTAACGGGTGCCGCATTGTTTTTCCGTAATATCACATGAAGTGAGTTTACTGTTTTGACTTCTTGTGGGAAAGTCTTTTGTTTTCCGGTGCTCTGCTGGTGGGGTTTATCATCATCCTCACTTGATGCGTCGAGCCCCTTGTGTTCGACGTTGAGTCGGCCGGACTGTTTGAAAACCCAGCAATCTCGGTGGGTGTGGTTTGCAGGCCTTCCGGGGGTACTATGGATTTGACATATCCGATCCAAAATTTTGTTTAAGTTGGATAGCTCATCACTGTTGTCCTTAAGAGGTAGTGTTTTGTTGCTTGGCCGCGAGCTTTTGAATCCGGCATTGACTGCCGTATTCTTTGGGCTTTTTTCTTTATTCCGGCGCTGATCCTTTCTGCGCCGTGATTTGCCATTTCCATCTCTGATCTCGGATGTACTTGGGTCACTGGTGCTGCATCTTGCTAGCCAGCTGTCCTCCCCCGCGCAAAAGCGGGTCATGAGGCTTGTTAGCGCGGCCATTGTCCTTGGCTTCTCTTGGCCGAGGTGTCTGGCGAGCCATTCGTCATGGACGTTATGTTTAAAGGCTGCTAAGGCTTCCGCGTCCGGACAGTCGACTATTTGGTTCTTTTTGGTAAGGAACCTGTTCCAGAATTTGCGCGCTGACTCTCCGGGCTGTTGAGTTATATGACTTAGATCGTCTGCATCTGGAGGGCGGACATAAGTCCCTTGAAAATTTGCTCTAAACGCGTCCTCGAGCTCTTCCCAACTTCCAAAAGTGTTTTCTAGGAGGCTTTTGAGCCAATGCCGAGCTGGCCCTTTGAGCTTGAGGGGTAGATATTTTATGGCGTGGAGATCATCTCCTCTAGACATGTGTATGTGTAGTATGTAATCCTCTATCCAGACTCCAGGGTCTGTTGTTCCGTCGTATGCCTCTATGTTTATGGGTTTGAACCCTGCTGGAAATTCATGATCCAGCACCTCATCGGTGAAACATAGTGGGTGTGCGGCGCCCCTGTATTTGGGTGTGCCGCTGTCTTCGAACACTTGGCGTGTTGTGATGCTTCCTGGGGCCCTATTTTTTGGCCCGTAAATGGACCTGGCTGGGCCATCTGCTTTCCCAGGATCATGAGTCGGCTTGAGTGCGGTGCCGCTTGTCGCTTTTGGCCTGTCATTTGGTCGTCTATCCGGCCAGGCGGCTTCTTTAATTTTTGACTGTGGTGGCTCTATGGCTTCCTCGTCAAATTCTGGCAGCAGCTTGCGCTTCGGGTAGCTCTCTGATTGATGGCCGTTGCCATATTTGTCTGCGGTCTTGAGTACTTTGCTCCACCTCATTCTGAGTATGTCTTCCGCTGTTTTGAGCTTCCGTTTTTCCTTCTTCAAGCTTCTTGTAGTGGCGACGAGTCTTTCGTGCAGGTTCTTATGCTCCGGTGGTGTGTCCGGCGTGAGGTCGTCCGGACTATTAGTTTCGCCGGGGATGGATTGATTATCCGATTCGTCTTGTTCGGACGGTTGCTTGGTTGCATGTTCGTCGTCCACTGGTTTGCCCTGCTCTATTGCTGGGTCATTAGGAAAGCTATTTTTGCCGGGGCGGGGTTTAGGGCGGCGCTTGCGTCGCTTTGGATGTTTATCGGCGGGATTATCCTTTGCTGCGCCCCGTTGTTCCTCGTCATCGCTTCCTTTTGGGGTATCCACCATATATACGTCATGTGTTGAGGTGGTCTTCCAGTGCCCTGTAGGCACTGGTTCTTGATCGTCTCCGGCATCGTTGTCCATACTACCGATGTCGTCGGAGTCGTAGTCTAGCATGTCGGTTAAATCGTTGACAGTGGCTACAAAGTGGGTGGTGGGTGGGGCTTGAATTTCTTCGTCATCCGCATCCCAACCCTCCTGGCCGTAGTCCGGCCAGGGCTCTTCGGATAGCGAGAGATGCTTTAGCAAATTTAGGATATCGCCAAAGGGTGGGTATTGGAAGATGTCTGCGGCGGTGAACTCCATGACCGGCGCCAAAGGGTGAGTATTCGATCGGCAGGGGCGCGGGAGGTTCGGAGTCCGGCAGGGAGTCTGGCACCTCGGAGTCACGAGCTTTGTAAGGGACAAGGTCAGTGTTCGGCTCCATCGCCGTGGAAGTTGCAGCCCCCGAGGCGTTGTCCAGCCACCGGTCCTCGATCTACGCGATCGGCTCCGGACTAAGGGTCGGAGCGGATTCATGTGCGGCCACCAAGGCACTGTCCGGCGGCAGAGATAAATCATGCCCATCTTGGTAGCGCGGCACGCTCGGCTGCGGCTCGAGTCCGTCGAAGATCAAGTCCCCGCGGATGTCGGCCGTAGAGTTTAGGCTTCCAAACCTGACCTGATGGCCAGGGGCGTAGCTTTCGATCTGCTCCAGATGGCCAAGTGAATTGGCCCGCAGTGCGAAGCCACCGAATACGAAGATCTGTCCAGGGAGAAAAGTCTCACCCTGGACGGCGTTGTTGTTGATTGGAGGAGCCATCAAGCATATCGGTGACGACACAGAGGAACTCTCAATGAAAGCACCAATGTCGGTGTCAAAACCGGCGGATCTCGGGTAGGGGGTCCCGAACTATGCGTCTAGGCGGACGGTAACAGGAGACAGGGACATGATGTTTTACCCAGGTTCGGGCCCTCTTGATGGAGGTAAAACCCTACGTCCTGCTTGATTAATATTGATTGTGTGTATTACAAGAGTGGGTCTACCACGAGATCAAGGAGGCTAAACCCTAGAAGCTAGCCTATGGTATGATTGTTGTAATGGATGTTATGTCCTACGCACTAAAGCCCTCCGGTTTATATAGACACCGGAGGGGGCTAGGGTTACACAGAGTCGGTTACAATGGTAGGAGATCTACATATCCGTATTGCCAAGCTTGCCTTCCACGCCAAGGAAAGTCCCATCCGGACATGGGATGAAGTCTTTTTTCAATCTTGTATCTTCATAGTCTTGGAGTACGGCGGACGATGATAGTCCGGCTGTCCGGACACCCCCTAGTCTAGGATTCCCTCAGGCCGCAGTGTGCTCCTCCGTACGGAGGGAGTGCTTTGTATTTCCATTGACTATTATAACATCGCGGGGTCTGGGCATCTTGAGCTTGAGGTAGGCATTGTGTGGCACCGCATTGAATCGAGCGAATGCGGTTCGTCCTAGCAATGCATGATAACCACTGCGGAAGGGGACGATATCAAAGATTAACTCCTCGCTTCAGAAGTTGCCCGGGGATCGAAGACCACTTCCAGTGTGATTTAGCCCGTACAACAGGCCTCTACACCTGGTATGACACCTTTGAAGGTGGTTTTAGTGGGTTTGATCCTTGAGGGATCGATACCCATTTTGCGCACTGTATCCTGATAGAGCAGGTTCAGGCTGCTGCCACCGTCCATGAGGACTCGTGTGAGGTGGAATCCGTGAATGATAGGGTCAAGGACTAGTGCGGCTAAGCCACCATGACGGATACTGGTCGGATGGTCCCTGCGATCAAAGTTGATCGGACAGGAAGACCATGGGTTGAAGTTTGGGGCGACTGGCTCCATCGCGTAGATGTCCCTTAGTGCGCGCTTCCGCTCCTGCTTGGGAGTATGGGTGGCGTATATCATATTTACCTTTTTACTTGGGGAGGAAATTTATTCTGTCCCCCTGTGTTGGGTAGTCGGGGTTCCTCGTCGTCATCACTATGCGACACCTTTTCCTTATTTTCAGCATTTAGTTTGCCGGCCTGTTTAAATACCCAACATTCTCTGTTGGTGTGGTTGGCTGGTTTATCGGGGGTGCCGTGGATTTGACATGAGCGATCGAGTATGCGGTCCAGACTGGATGGGCCCATATTGTTTCTTTTAAATGGCTTCTTCCGTTGACCGGACTTGGAGCCATTGAATCCAGCATTGACGCTGTGTCTTCGGCGTTGTCGCCATTATTCCGATGCTTTTGTCTGTTGGCCGGGGCTTGCCGTTGCTATCTCTGGCGTTTGAAGTGCCAGGATTTCTTGATGAGTTGTTGCTACGAGACAACCAGCTGTCCTCGCTCGCACAAAAGCGGGTCATGAGTGTCGTAAGGGCTGCCATGGGTGTCGGCTTCTCTTGGCCAAGGTGTCGGGCAAGCCACTCGTCACCAATGTTATGCATAAAGGCCGCTAGGGCTTCGGCATCCGGACAGTCGATGATTTGGTTCTTTTTACTTAAGAACCGAGTCCAGAATTTCCTGACTGACTCTTCGAGCTGTTGGGTTATGTGACTTAAGTCCTCAGCGTCCGGTGGTCGCACATAAGTGCCCTGGAAGTTCTCGAGGAATGCATCTTCCAGGTTCTCCCAACTGCCAATGGAGTTTGCCGGCAGACTATTCAGCCATTGGCGAGATGGTCCCTTGAGTTTTAGTGGGAGGTACTTGATGGCGTGTAAATCATCGCCGCGGGCCATGTGAATGTGGAGAAGGAAATCTTCGATCCATACCGCGGGGTCTGTTGTCCCATCATATGGCTCGATGTTCACGGGTTTAAACCCTTCTGGGAATTCATGCTCCATTACTTCGTCAGTGAAGCATAGGGGGTGTGCGGCACCACTATGACGGGCTACATCGCGACACAGTTCGGATGAGTCTGGTCTGCTGTATTCGGCCCGGACGGATTTGTATTTAGTATATCCAGCGTGCCGGTCATCGTCGCGCGTTGGGGCACGCCCCCGCGATCCGTAGATCGATCTTGACTATCCTGCTTTGTTTTCTAATTCGTCTCACAGGTCATGCGTGTAGCCCCGGGCCTTCGTGTTTTTATTTCTTCGGCGACAGGGTGCGGGCTGGTGTTCGGGCTGATACGCCGCTTTCTCTCGGCCACGAGGTGGTCGGTCAGCCGCATCCTGCACTAGTAGTATAGGCTCTAGTGCCTCATCCTTGAATTGAGGTAACAACCCGCGCCTCAGGTAACTTTTGGTTGGACGCTCGAGTCCGTATTACTCGGCCGCTAGGACCTCAGTCCATCTGTTAGTGAGCAGATCTTGATCATCTTGAAGCTGCTGTTGTTTTTTCATCAGGCTCTTTGCAGTGACTATAAGCCGGCGCTTGAAGCATTCCTACTCGACGGGATCCTCAGGCACGGTAAATTCTTCGTCACCGAGGCTCACCTCGTCTTCGGAGAGGGGCATATAATTGTCATCCTCCGAGTCTTCATCCATTGCCTGTTCATCAGGGCTAGCTTGCCCGTCCTCCCGTCCGGCTTTCTTGAAGCCTAGCTGGGCGGGATTGTTTTTGTCTTCGGCATCATCCAGAGTGCCATTGTCTCTTGTACCGGTGTCGTTGTTTTTGCTATGGCAGGGATTAGAGAAACGCCACTGACGTCGGTGCTTAGGTTTCTTCTCAAGAGGATCACCCTCTGTTGCATCCTTTTGATCCTCGCCATTGTTTTCTTTGGGTGTGTCCACCATATATATGTCGTATGATGAGGTGGCTGTCCAACGCCCTGTGGGCGGTGGTTCCCGATATTCTCCGGCATCGTCGTCCATACCGTTGATGTCGTCATAGTTGAAATCAACCATGTGGGTTAAGCCTTCGATAGTGGCTATTAAGTGGGTGGTGGGTGGGTAACGAATTCCTTCGTCGTCCGCTTCCCACTCAAGTCGGACATAGTTCGGCCAGGATTCACCTGACATGGAGAGAGATTTTAATTAGTTCAGCATGTCGCCCAAGGGCGAGTGCTGGAAGATATCCGCAAAGCTGAACTCCATGATCGGCGTCCAATTAGAGTTGATGGGTGCGGATACACGCGGTTAGAAGCCTATGGCCGGAGACGAGTCCGAGGGTCCGATGACACATACCTCATTGGAAGTGAAATATGTGTTCGGCTCTATCGCCGTTGAGTGTGCGGCCTCCGTGGCGGGGTCCATCCACCCGTCCTCGGATGGCACAATCTGCACTGGATTTAAAGCCAGGGCAGCTGCAGGTGTGATCTCCTGAACACCGTCCGATGGCAGATCTAGGTCATGCTCGTCGCGACTGTAGGGTGCACCTATCATGGGCTCGAATTCGTCGAAGATCAAGTCTCTGCGGATGTCGGCAGTGTAATTCAGGCTTCCAAACCTGACCTGATGGCCAGGGGCGTAGCTGTCAATCTGCTCTAGATGGCCAAGCGAGTGGGCCTACAGTGCGAAGCCGCCGAATACGAAGATCTGTCCGGGGAGGAAAACCTCACCCTGGACCACATCATTGTAGATGATTGAAGGAGCCATCAAGCCTTATGGTGATGACACAATGGAACTCCCAATGAAAGCACCAATGTCGGTGTCAAAACCGGAGGATCTCGGGTAGGGGGTCCCGAACTGTGCGTCTAAGGCTAATGGTAAGAGGAGGCGGGGGACACGGTGTTTACCCAGGTTCGGGCCCTCTCTATGGAGGTAATACCCTACTTCTTGCTTGATTGATCTTGATGATATGAGTATTACAAGAGTTAATCTACCACGAGATCATAGAGGCTAAGCCCTAGAAGCTAGCCTATATGATTATGATTGTTGTTGTCCTACGGACTAAACCCTCCAATTTATATAGACTCCGGAGGGGGCTAGGGTTACACAAAGTCGGTTATAGAGAAGGGAATCTACATATCCGAATTGCCAAGCTTGCCTTCCACGGAAAGGAGAGTCCCACCCGGACACGGGACAAAGTCTTCAATCTTGTATCTTCATAGTCCAACTGTCCGGCATAAGCATATAGTCCGGCTATCCGAGGAGCCCTTAATCCAGGACTCCCTCACCTGGGTCTTCCTTCTCATATATTTGCCTTGCGATCTACTTTTTCCTTGCGTTTATTTTCAGATCTATTAAACTAAAAAAATACAAAAATACCTTGCTGCAATTTATTTGTTCCGTGATCTATTTATCACATCTCCAAATTTACCTCACATTCTTTGCCTATCTTGAGGCACCATACCCCGAAGGGGGTCGACAACCCCTTTAACACATCGGGTTACGAGGTGTTGTTATTTGTGTGCAGGGGCTGTTTACGTTGTGTTGCTTGGTTCTCCTACTAGCTCGATATCCTTGGTTTCATATCTAAGGGAAATACCTACCACTGATGTGCTGCATCATCCCTTCCTCTTTGGGGAAATACCGACGTAGCTTCGAGCGACATCAAAAGTAATTGTTGGCGCCGTTGCCGGGGAGGATCTTGTCAAGATAGTCTCCCGGCCACGTGCCATTTCTGGCGCCGTTGCCGGGGAGGATCTTGTCAAGATAGTCTCACGGCCACGTGCCATTTCTGGCGCCATTGCTGGAGAGAATCTTCAACATCAACCAGGTTCCTAATCACAAATCTCATCTCCATGCAATTTACATTATTTGCCTCTCATTCTCCTCTCCCCCACTTCACAAAAATTTGCCGTTTTATTCTCCCTCTTTTTCGTTCACTGTTTTCTCATCAGATCTGTTCTTTGCTTGTGTGCCATGTGTCTTCTATTTGCTTGCATCTTTGCTTGCTAAATATCTCTTGATATGGATCCTCATCCACTTGCTAATCTTTTTAAGAGATCCAATTATCATGAACAAATTGCTAGTGATTTGAGTACACTAGATTATCTTTATGAAGTTTTGCTTGAGATTCGTGAATCTGGAAATTGTGATGAAGAAATTTATGAAGTGATTCATGATAGCTCTTTGAATGAAAAGCATGATTGCAATGAGTTTACTATAAATTCTATTAATGTCAATTGTGCTAATATATGCAAAACCCCAAGCTTGGGGATGCTCATTTTGCTATGTCCACTACTTATTGCAATGATCATGATTGGGGTGATTCTTCGCATGATTTTGAAAATTTATTTAAGCCCCATGATGAATGTGAGATTGATAATAATGTTTGCAATATTATTGAAAGTGGGTTTGGAAGAGTGTCAACTTTAGCTCCCACGTATTTGGAGAATGTTCAATCTTATGCATTTTTTGATAAATGTGGGTTTGGAGAGGTCATGACTTTAGTTAATGTTAATCCCACTATTTTGGAAGAGTGTCAACTTCACGTGCATGTGGATCATGTTGATAATATGTTATGTGATAGCTATTTTGTTGAATTTGCTTATGATCCTACATGTAATTATTAAGAGAGATGAAAATAAGATTGTAGAAATTTTCATGCTACTAAATTACCTCTCGTTATGCTGAGATCGTAAATGTTTTATTCCTCTTCTTTGCATATGCTAGATGTTTCTTGTCTTGATAATTTGTTTGCCTGTAAAATTCCTATGCATAGGAAGTATGTTAGACTTAACTGTGTTTGTCATATGTTTCATGATGCTTTGTTTGTGTTTCAATTCTTCTCATACGTATGAGCATCGTTCAAATCATATGCCTAGCTAGGGGCGTAAAACTATAGCGCTTGTTGGGAGGCAACCCAATGAATAATTTTTTTTATTTTTTTCTTTCTGTTCTTGGGTGTTATCACAATGATGATACTTTTAAGATTGTGTTTTTTGTGTTTTAGTTAGTGTTCGTGCCAAGTAAAGCCTTTAGGATCTTCCGGGGTGATAGTTGTTTGATCTTGCTGAAAAAGGCAGAAACTTTGTGCTCACAAAAATAATTATCATAAATCACATAAAAGAGATTTTTCCCTAATTCTTTTTGCAGAAGATTAATATACAATTATTATGGTCTTCCTAATTTGGTAGAATGTTAGGAGTTACAGAAGTATTCGAAAGTTCCATATTACTACAGACTATTCTGTTTTGACAGATTCTGTTTTCTTTGTGTTGTGTGCTTATTTTGATTACCCTATGGTTTTCTTTGATGAGTTTTTGCCATAGGAAAGTTGGAATACAGTAGATATAATAAAAAAACAAAATAAGAATTGGTTTGACACAACACTTATAGTAGTTGTTCGCTTTCCTTTACTAACGGATCTCACAAGGGTTTTGTTGAGTTTTGTGTGATCCAAGATTTCATGTTTTGGGTTATCTTACGATGGATTGAAGAAGGATAGAAGAGCCTAAGCTTGGGGATGCCCCGGCATCCGAAGCTATTATCCAAGAATGAGAAACCAACTAAGCTTGGGGATGCCCCCGAGTGGTATCCCCTCCTTCTAACGGCCATCAGTATTTTACTCAAGACTATATTTCTATTTGTCACATGATATGTGTTTTGCTTGGAGCGTATTGTATGATATGTGTCTTTTCTTGTTTTATTTTGTGTTTAAGTCATCAATCCTTGCTGGGCACACCTATTTGAGAGAGCCAAAATTATGACATGACTTGTTAGAATTGCTCTCTATGCTTCACTTAAATTTTTATGAGCAATGGACTTGCTCTAGTGCTTCACTTATATCTTTTTGAGCATGGTGTGCTTAGTATTTTTGAAGAAATGCTCTCTTGCTTCACTTAGATTTATTTGAGAGTTAGTAAAATTTTGAAGAAATTCTCTCTTGCTTCACTTATATTATTTTGAGAGAAATAAAAAAAATGTTATGCTCATGATCTTCACTTATATTTGTTTGAGCTTATGAAAAGCAACACATGAAAAGTAGTCCCAAAGTGATTGATATCCAAGATGGATAAACAAATAAGAAAATATATGTCATGAACATCAATGGAAAAAATAAACTTGATTCTCAGTAATAGTTTTGAGATATGATGATGTGATATGTGAGTCATGTTGGTGAGTAATTGTGCTCTAGTAAGAATATTGGTGTTAAGGTTTGTGATTCCGTATGCGTGCATGAAAGCCAATAATCATGCAGTGAAAATTATATACTACTTGTGGTGCATTATTTAGTGTTAATTATGCTTAATGCTTGCTTATGAGATTATTCATTTCTTGATTGGTCGCTTCTCAATCTTTTTGCTAGCCTTCATTTTGTACCAAGTATGACCTCTACTTGTGCATCCAAAATCCTTTAAACCAGTTTTGCCACATGAGTCCACTATATCTACCTATATGCGGTATTTTTTTGCCGTTCTAAGCAAATTTGCATGTGCCATCTCTAATTTTCAAAATGAACTTATCTTTTGTGTGTTTATTTCGCTCGTGGAACAGTAACGTGTAGCTAATATTTTCCATGCTAGATGTGTTATTCTCATGATGAATGTTTATTCACTTGTCATTGCATGAGAGTAAGGCAAAGGTTTTAGGGATGCCCAGTCCCAAAATGCAAAAATTAATTTAGTTTATGTTGTCAAATAATAAATTCCTTGGAAAGTGTTGGTATGGAGGGCACCCGTGGATATGGCTAGCCATGGAAAGTGAAAGTTATGGTGGAAAAAGGAATTAACTTTATTTTCTGTTTGGGAACCATCTATGATATATCTAGCATGGAAAGTGTTGGGATGCTCCAAGACGTTTACTTTGGTGGGTCCCAAAATGTTTTTATCTCTATTTTTTCGCTTTGAGCTATGGCACCTCTACAAATCCCTACTTCCCTCCGCGAAGGGCCTTTCTTTTACTTTATGCAATTTTTATTTTTGAAATTGACTCTCCATCCTCTCTTATAAAAGCACCAACTAGGGGACAGTATGATCGTACTTAAGTATTGGGTGTAGCTAATATTTGAGTGTGTTTCATGAATGGATCAATGTTTGAGCATGATGGGCAAGGGATAACTTGTTTTAGCATTGATATTTTGAAAGACATGGTTGCTTGTTGATATGCTTAAGTATCTAAATCATTATGTCAAAACTAGACTATTGCTTTGAATCACATAAAATTCCAAATGTCCATGCTATGAAGAAAAATAATATGATATGACATGATAAATAGCACTCCACATAAAAAATTCTGTTTTATCACTTACCTACTCGAGGACGAGCAGGAGTTAAGCTTGGGGATGCTGATATGTCTCCAACGTATCTATAATTTTTTATTATTCCATGCTGTTTTATTATCAATCTTGGCTGTTTTATAATCATTTTATAGTCATTTTATATCATTTTTTGGTACTAACCTATTGACATAGTGCCAAGTGACATTTGCTGTTTTCTGCATGTTTTTTACATCATAGGAAATCAATATTAGATGGAGTCCAAATGCCACGCCAATTTACAATGATTTTTTATGGGCCATAAGGAACACAACGGGCCCTGGTTGCACCTGGGGGGGGGGGTCCCGAGGAGAGGACAACCCACCAGGGCGCGCCAGGAGGCCCAGGCGTGCGCTGGTGGGTTGTGCCCACCTCGGGTGCCCCCTGGACCGACTCTTTGCTCTATAAATACCCCAATATTCCAGAAACCCTAGAGGAGTCGACGAAATTTTCATCCAGCCACCGCAGAGTCCAGAACCACGAGATCCAATCTAGACACCATCACAAAGGGGTTCACCACTTCCATTGGTGCCTCTCCGATGATGTGTGAGTAGTTATTTCTAGACCTTCAGGTCCATAGTTAGTAGCTAGATGGCTTCCTCTCTCTCTCTCTCTCTCTTGATTATCAATACAATAGTCTCTTGGAGATCCATATGATGTAAGTCTTTTGGCGATGTGTTTGTTTGGATCTGATGAACTTTGAGTTTATGATCAGTTATATCTTTTTATATCCATGAAAGTTATTTGAGTTCTTTGATCTCTTATATGCGTGATCTCTTATAGCCTCGTATTTCTTCTCCGATATTTGGGTTTTGTTTGGCCAACTTGATCTATTTATCTTGCAATGGGAAGAGGTTTCCGGTAGTGGTTCAATCTTATGGTGCTTGATCCCAGTAACAGAAAGCGAACCGACACGTATATATCGTTGCTACTCAGGATAAAAAGACGTGATCCATATTTGCCCCAATAGATAAATGTATCTTGTCTACATCATGCCATCGTTCTTATTGCATTACTCCATTTTTCCATGAACTTAATACACCCTAGATGCATGCTGGATAGTAGTCAATGTGTGGAGTAATAGTAGTAGATGCAGGCAGGAGTCGGTGTACTAATCTTGGACGTGACGCCTATGTAATGATCATTGCCTGGATATTGTCATGATTATTTGAAGTTCTACCAATTTCCCAACAGTAACTTGTTCACCCATCGTTTGCTATCTTTCTCGAGAGAAGCAACTAGTGAAACCTACCACTACTAGGGAAAACCTTATACACGGAATCTTACCTGTAGCGCGTGTTAAAATGAGGCGCTACTGCTACTTGGCAGTAGCGCGTTGGCTTAAAGAGTGCTACTGTTATCCACTTAGCAGTAGCGCGGCAGGAACAAAACGTGCTACTACTATAATTGCCACACCGTTCCCGTCGTGCTAGATATAGTAGTAGTGCCCTTCTAAAAACTGCACTACTACTAAAAAATTAGTAGAAGCGCACTTTTAGGGTAGGGTGCTACTGCTAAGTTTGAACACACCACATGACGGGCCCATCTTAGCAGTAGCGAGTTTGTGAGGGCGCCCTAGTCCTACGAATTTTAGCAGCAGCACGTTTTCGCTCCCCACGCTACTGTTAAAGCTATTTCACCTAACCCCCACGCGGGCTTCCCTCTCCTGTGCTTCCTCCCCCATTCCCCACTCTCTCTTCTCCCCCTCGTCGCCTCCACCGGAGCCCCTGCCCTCGCCCTCGCCGGAGCTCCTGCCCTCGCTCTCCGCCGGAGTCTGCCCCTCAATGTCATCACGCGCCTGTGACTCCTCCTCCTCGACCTCGACTTTGCCGGAGCCCCTGCCCTCGCTCTCCGCCGCCGTCTCCCTCTACCCGCCTCGCCGCCGTCACCCCCGACCCCGCCTCGCCGCGCCTCGGTGTCGCCATCTCCCCCGACCTCATCTCTCTCCCCGCCCTCTGTAAGCACTCTCCCCTTCCCTCTTCTCTGCTCTTTGTTAGTATGAACCCTAGCTATTTAGTGCTAGTTAGTATGAACCCTAGGCTATTTTTAGTGCTAGTTAGTTAATTACAATTAGTATTAACCCTATTTAATTAGGGAGTACGAACCCTAGTTAAAAAATGGATACTTATATGGTAATTAGGGCAGTAGTTCCTAGGTACTAATTAGTTAGTAAGAACTAGGTACTAATTAGGTACTAGTCTTTTATTTATAGTAAGTTTATTTTTAGTAAGAACTAGTTGAATTAATAGAACTAATTAGTAAGAACTTGTTGCTATCTTTTTAGTTAAAGCAATTTTTCCCGCATCGACGTGGACGATGCCTATCCCGCATCCTCGTCGTCGAGTTGGCGGAGGACAACACCTGCTTGACCAGATGGGCCATGTCCGGGACAGGGCTCCGCCGGTGTGGTACTAGGAGGCGCTACCTACCGAGGGCGCAGGTTGGTGAGGAGCCAGCCTATCATTGACCCAAACCTTCTTTGGTGGCGGTCGCGTGGGCCAGTGACGGTCCAGAGGCTCGAGGACCCCGCGGACGTGGTGCGTCACTGCGTCAGTGAGGAGGACGCGCACGTCCGTCGCTACTTGTTTGCGTTGGAGCACATGTTCTCTAATACCTGGTAGGTTCTCCAGGGATCTCACTGGAGCTACGATCCCGTGATGGTTCCTTCTCTGTGGGTGTCCA
The DNA here is from genome assembly GCF_018294505.1 of Triticum aestivum. Lineage (NCBI taxonomy): Eukaryota > Viridiplantae > Streptophyta > Magnoliopsida > Poales > Poaceae > Triticum > Triticum aestivum. Next base: position 255,891,359 of record NC_057810.1, read on the forward strand.
CCGCCCGCGCCGATACCCGTCGTGTGCTAGGGTTTTAGTTGTATTAGTGATGTTATATGTACGACACTATTCAGGATGTATTAGTGATAATGTTCGATGATGTACGGATGCATGAGATGATTTACTTTTGCTTATTGAATGCATGCTAATTTGAGTCCTATAAGATATTTTGAAATGTATATCTTGTGTTGCTCAAATAGGATATGTGCGTGCTCAAGTGGCCGGTCATGTTTGCTGGTTACACCTCCGAGTGGCCTATGTTTTGCCGGAGTGTTGATTCATTTCCGTTCCAGCGAATTTCAGGCGGTTGACATGTCCTATTTTAGCAAAGGTCATGACAGATTTTTCCGTGAATTTTGGCATGACTTGTGCCAGAATATGTAGGAAATATCGAGTGCCCCGGATTTGTGTGTTGAGTATCCTGGTAGTTGTCTTCGATCGATGTTCAATTAATATTTTAACTATGAACATAGGAAATGTCTAACGACGAAAAGGATTTCGGTATTTGCAAATACCGCGAAGACGAGCTGTGCGACGGAATCTTCCTAGATGATGATAGGCGCTTCAGCATCAAGCTGGACGAGAACTTCGAAGTGGATACAGTAAGTCACAATGACAAGTCTTTTTTCGTAATTAAGCATGACATCTGCTTCATTTGCTTCAACTTATATTTTTTTTTACTATTCTACTAGCGTATCCCCTGCCATGCAAGAGTTTTTGTATTGGATAAGATAGGTTTCAGTTGCACTATGGAGGTAAAGAAAGTTTACTTGAAGACCGAGCATGGTTATATTTTCCACGCAAAATTATACAATTCAGACGACTACTCCTGTTTTGGATGCAAAACATGGCGAGCACTATGCAAGACTTATGCATTTGAGCCTGATATGGTTATCACCTTTGATATTCGTCTAGAAGATGATATTGAAGGTAATACCGACATCTGGGTCAATGTGCAGACGCCTCTAGTTATACCATTATGTGAGTTTCTCAACCATATTTATGTCTTTGAGATTGTTTATTCAAAAATAGTTGACAACTAATTTCTATTGTCAGCTTATTTCCGTTCAAGCAAACATGTCCAGTGCTTGGTAGACAGGACCTACTACTGTCCCGGGGCTGAACTAAACTGCGAGGAGCTAAGTCATTATGTTTCATGGCTTGCGAATCTTGATACTGTCAAGACAAATTTTCTTCCTGGATTTAGAAATGTTAGTACTGAAAACGTGCGACCAATAGTGTTCGTAATGAACTACGGTCACATCTATTTAGGAAAGATGGTAAGATTTTTACTATTTGTAATCAGTGCATCTTTTCCATACATTATTTTTTAAGCTAAACTTCATTGCTAAGTATGTTACCATACGATGTTCTTCAATAGGGACTCCCGATGAATGTTCTGCCTTATGGGATCGAGACTAAAGGTAACATGAGTATTGTTAGCTTACGGCCAAGATTTCCTACAAATCACTATAGTGCATTCAGGATTAGCGACGAATTCTTAATAGTGAAAGAATGGACCAAATCTGTGATGGAGGAGCGCAGACAAGTACTAGGGTGCAGCAAGCAGAAGCGCAACCCACGATTAAGAGATAGGTTCATCTGCATGCTCCAACTTGATGAAGGAGGAGAGCTACACATGTTATATGTTATTTTACCTGAGAGAGAGCAGCAGGAGTGATTAGCTAGATAGAAATGAGTTTAAAGATGATGATGTGCTACACTATGACTATGGTGATTAAATAGCTAGTGTTGGTGGTAATGACTATGATGATTATTATGAGCTAGGGTTAGTGGTGATTAAATAAATATTGTTGGTGCTAATGATTATGATGATGATTAAATAGCTTGTGCTGGCGGATTACATTCAAGTGGAGGCAACATGTGGTGCACAATGGAAGTACTACTATTCCAAACTAGATCAAGTTTGGATTAGTAGTATACTTTTGACATGCACCACATATTGCCTCCACTTGAACCTAATCCACCTTCATTTGACACACTGTTGTGGGCATAATGATATAAATCTCATAAATGGTATTGTACCAAAATTTGTATAACGGCGTATAAATACACTAAAAATAAAAAAATAAAAAAAGAATACTAGTAGCGATGGATAGTAAACACGCTGCTACTAGCTAGATTAGCAGCAGCGCGGTTGATAACAAGCGCTGCCGCTATGTGTTTTAGCAATAGTGCATATCGCGCGCGCTACTGCTAAGTAATATCTGTAGCGCCTTATTAGTAGCGCGGCTGCCCGCGCTACTAGTGGGCATTAAACCCGCGCTACTACTAGGGTTTTCCCTAGTAGTGTACGGCCCTCGGGGTCTTCTTTCTCATATATTTGCCTTGCGATCTACTTTTCCCTAGCGTTTATTTTCAAATCTATTAAACTGGAAAATACGAAAATACCTTGCTGCAATTTATTTGTTCCGCGATCTATTTATCCCATCTACAAATTTACCTCACGTCCTTTGCCTATCTTGAGGCGCCGTACCCTGAAAGGGATTGACAACCTCTTTAACACGTCAAGTTGCGAGGTGTTGTTATTTGTGTGCACGGGCTGTTTATGTTGTGTTGCTTGGTTCTCCTACTGGTTCGACAACCTTGGTTTCATATCTAAGGGAAATATCTACCACCGTTGTGCTGCATCATCCCTTCCTCTTTGGGGAAATACCGACGTAGCTTCAAGCAACATCAGAATCGTTTTCGTCATCCCTTGCATATTATAGTTCATCATGAAGCCTTTATAGCTTGGTGGCAGTGATTGAAGAACTCTGTCAATGACACTATCATCAGCAAGATTAACTTCCAGCTGAGTAAAGTGGTTATGGCACCCAGACATTATGAGTATGTGTTCACTGACAGAACTATTCTCCTCCATTTTGCAACTATAGAACTTGTTGGAGACTTAATATCTCTCAACTCGGGCATTTGCTTGAAATATTAACTTCAACTCTTGGAACATCTCATATACCCCATGACGTTCAAAACGTGTTTGAAGTCCCAATTCTAAGCCGTAAAGCATGGCACACTAAACTGTCGAGTAGTCGTCAACACGCGTCTGCCAGGCATTCACAATGTCCGCAGTTGCTGGCACGGGTGGTACACCTAGCGGTGCTTCCAGGACGTAATTCTTCTATGTAGCAATAAGGATAATCCTCAAGTTATGGACCAAGTCCATGTAATTGCTACCATCATCTTTCAACTTAGCTTTCTCTAGGAACACATTAAAATTCAAGGGAACGGTAGCACGGGCCATTGATCTACAACAACATGGACATGCAAAAACTATCATGACTAAGTTCATGATAAATTAAAGTTCAATTAATCATATTACTTAAGAACTCCCACTTAGATAGACATCCCTCTAGTCATGTAAATGATCACATGATCCAAATCAACTAAACCATGTCCGATCATCACGTGAGATGGAGTAGTTTTCAATGGTGAACATCTCTATGTTGATCATATCTACTATATGATTCACGTTTGACCCTTCGGTTTTAGTGTTCCGAGGTCGTATCTGCATATGCCAGGCTCGTCAAGTTTAACCCGAGTATTCTGCACGTGCAAAACTGGCTTGCACCCGTTGTATGTAAACATAGAGCTTATCACACCCGATCATCACCTGGTGTCTCAGCACGACGAACTGAAGCAATGGTGCATACTCAGGGAGAACACTTATACCTTGAAATTTAGTGAGGGGTCATCTTATAATTCTACCGCCGTACTAAGCAAAATAAGATGCATAAAGATAAACAGCACATGCAATCAAAATATGTGACATGATATGGCCATCATCATCTTATGCTCATGATCTCCATCACCGAAGCGTCGTCATGATCTCCATCGTCACCGGCTTGACACCATGATCTCCATCGTAGCATCGTTGTCATCTCGCCAACTACTGCTACTACGACTATCGCTACCGCTTAGTGATAAAGTAAAGCAATTACATAGCAATTGCATTTCATACAATAAAGCGACAACCGTATGGCTCCTGCCAGTTGCCGATAATTCTATTACAGAACATGATCATCTCATATAAGAATTTATATCACATCATATCTTGACCATATCACATCACAACAAGCCCTGCAAAACAAGTTAGACGTCCTCTACTTTGTTGTTGCAAGTTTTACGTGGCTTCTACGGGCTTCTAGCAAGAACCGTTCTTACCTACGCATCAAAACCAAAATGATCTTTTGTAAAGTGTGTTGTTTTAACCTTCAACAAGGACCGGCCGTAGTCAAGCTTGATTCAACTAAAGTTGGAGAAACAGACACCCGCCAGCCACCTGTGTGCAAAAGCACGTCGGTAGAACCAGTCTCATGAATGCGGTCATGTAAGGTCGGTCCGGGACGCTTCATCCAACAATACCGCCGGATCAAAGTAGGATGTTGGTGAAAAGCAGTATGACTATTATCGCCCACAACTCTTTGTGTTCTACTCGTGCATATACCATCTACACATAAACCTAGCTCTGATACCACTATTGGGGAACGTAGTAATTCAAATTTTCCTACGATCACGCAAGATCTATCTAGGAGATGTATAGCAATGAACGGGAGAGTGTTTCCACGTACCCTCATAGATCAAAAGGGGAAGCGTTTAGTAACATGGTTGATGTAGTCGAACGTCTTCATGATCCAACCGATCCAAGTACCGAACGTACGGCACCTCCTTGTTCAGTACACGTTCAACACGATGATGTCCCTCGTACTCTTGATCCAATTGAGGATGAGGGAGAGTTCCGTCAGCACGATGGTGTGGCAACAGTGATGATGAAGTTACCGGCGTAGGGCTTTGCCTAAGCATTACAACGATATGACTGAGGTGTTAAACTATGGAGGGGGGTACTGCACACGGCTAAGAGATTGTTGATACATCCATTTTGCATCATGTTTTCCTACTATTATTTATGTTGTTTTACTGTATAATAATGCCTTTTGTAGTAATTCTAATGACTTTTCTCTCATAATATGCAAGGTATGCACCAAGGGGAAGGATTCTGGCAGCTGGAAACCTAGACTTGAAAAAGCTACGTCAAGCTACCTATTTTGCACAACTCCAAATGAGCTAAAACTCCCGAGGATATTTTATGGAATATTTAAGGAATATTGGAGCAAATAAGTACCAGAGGAGGGCCACCAGGTGGGCACAACCCACCTGGGTGCGCCAGGAGGCCCAGGCACGCCCTGGTGGGTGTTGCCCTCCTCGGCCCACGTCTGGTGCCCATCTTCTGGTATATAAGTCATTTTGACCTAGAAAAAATAAGGGAAGGACATTTGGGATGAAGCGCCGCCGCCTCGAGGCGGAACTTGGCCAGGAGCACTTTTGCCCTCCGGCAGAGTGATTCCGCCGGGGGAACTTCCCTCCCAGAGGGGGAAATCATTGTCATCATCATCACCAACAAATCTCCCATCTTGGGGAGGGATATCTTCATCAACATATTCACAGCACCAAGTCCTCTCAAACCCTAGTTCATCTCTTGCGTTCAATCTTTGTATCAAAACTATAGATTGGTGCCCGTGGGTGACTAGTAGTGTTGATTACATCTTGTAGTTGATTATTATATGGTTTATTTGGTGGAAGATTATATGTTCAGATCCATTATGCTATTCGATACCCCTCTGATCTTGAGCATGTTTATCATTTGTGAGTAGTTACTTTCGTTCTTGAGGTCACGGGAGAAATCATGTTGCAAGTAATCATGTGAACTTGATATGTGTTCGATATTTTGATGGTATATATGTATGTTGCCATTCTCTTAGTGGTGTCATGTGAACATCGACTACATGACACTTCACCATATTTGGGCCTAAGGGAATGCATAGTGGAGTAGTTATTAGATGGTGGGTTGCGAGAGTGACAGAAGCTTAAACCCCAGTTTATGCGCTATTCCGTAAGGGACTAATTGGATCCAAAAGTTTAATGCTATGGTGAGAATTTATTTTTAATACTTTTCTCGTAGTTGCGGATGCTTGCGAGAGGGTTAATCATAAGTAGGTGATTTTTTCAAGTAAGAACAACACCTAAGCACCAGTCCACCCACATATCAAATTATCAAAGTACTGAACACGAATTAAGCCAAAGATGAAATTCCCGTGTACCCTCAAGAACACTTTGCTTATCATAAGAAACTGTTTTGGCCTGTCCTTTGCCTCAAAAGGATTGGGCTACCATGCTGTACTTTTGCTACTACTATTGTGACTTGCTCGTTACAAATTATCCTACTACCAAACTACTCTGATACTTACAATTCTAGCACTTAAAGACATTACCTTGCTGAAAACCACTTGTCATTTCCTTCTGCTCCTCGTTGAGTTCGACACTCTTACTTATCGAAAATGGATACAATTGACCCCATATACTTGTGGGTCATCAAGGCAATTTTCTGGCGCTGTTGCCGGGGAGTGAAGCGCTCTTGGTAAGTGGAAATTGGTAAGGAAACATTATTACTACGTGCTGAAATTTATTGTCACTTGCTACTATGGAAAACAATCCTGCGAGGGGTTTGTTCGGGGTATCTTCACCTCGAACGGAACCACAGTTAGTCACCCTTCAACCTACTGCACCTACTGAAAATATTGAATATGAAATTCCTTCGGGTATGTTAGAACAGCTGCTAGCTAACCCTTATGCAGGAGATGGAACCGAACATCCTGATATGCACTTGATATATGTGGATGAAATTTGTGGATTATTTAAGCTTGCAGGTTTACCTGAAGATGAAGATAATAAGAAGGTTTTCCCTTTATCTTTGAAGGGAAAAGCATTGACATGGTATAGGCTATGCGATGATATACGATCTGGGAACTGGAACCGTTTGAAATTCGAATTTCATAAGCAATTTATCCTATGCATCTAGTTCATCGTGATCGGAATTATATATATAATTGTTGGCCTCGTGAAGGATAAAGTATCGCTCTAGCACGGGGGAGGCTTACGTCAATGTTATATTCATGCCCCAATCATGAGCTCTCGAGAGAAATTATTATCCAGAACTTTTATGCTCGGCTTTCTCGTAATGATCATACCATGCTCGATACTTCTTGCATTAGTTCTTTTATGAAGAAGACTATTGAATTCCGGTGGGATCTTTTAGAAAGAATTAAACGTAACTATGAACATTAGGAACTCGGCAAAGGAAAAGAGTCACGTATTGAACCTAAGTTTGATTGCGTTAAATCCTTTATGAATACCGACGCCTTTCAAATGTTTAGCACAATATATGGACTTGACTTTGAGATAGTAGCTTCCTTTTGTGAATCTTTTGCTACTCATGTTGATCTCCCTAAGGAGAAGTGGTTTAAATACCACCCACCAATTAAATAACAAATTAAAGAACCGGTAAAAGCTAAAGAAGAAACTATCATTTACAATGTTGATCCAGTTGTTCCCACTGCTTATATTGAAAAACCACCTTTTCCCGTTAGGACGAAGGAACATGTTAAAGCTTCAACTATGGTTAACAAAAGTAATGTTAGAACATTCAAACCTTCTGAATGGTTCAAAGTTGAACCTAGTGTTGCTATGGTTAAAGATCTCTTAGATGATAATATTGATGGGCGTGTTATTTACTTCTATGGTGAAGCTTCTAGAATTGCCAAACCTGAGGGAAAAGATAAACATATACCAGTTGTTGGCATGCCTGTTGTCTCCGTTAAGATAGGAGATCACTGTTATCATGGGTTATGTGATGTAGGTTCTAGTGTGAGTGCTATTCCCTTCTCCTTATATGAAGGAATTAGAGATGAAATAGCACCTGCTGAAATAGAAGACATAGATGTTACTATTAAACTTGCTAATAGAGATACTATATCACCAATTGGGATTCTTAGAGATGTTGAAGTCTTGTGTGGGAAGGTAAAATACCCTATTGATTTTCTTGTTCTTACCACCCCACAAGATAAATTTTGTCCCATCATATTAGGTAGACCTTTCTTGAACACCGTCAATGGTAAAATAGATTGTAAGAAACAAATTGTCGGTGTTAGCTTTGGTGATGAATCTCATGAGTTTAATTTTTCCAAGTTTAGTAAACAACCTCATAAGAAAGATTTTCCTAGTAAGGATGAAATTATTGGTCTCGCTTCCATTCTTGTGCCTCCTACTGATCCTTTGGAACAATATTTACTAGACCATGAAAATGATTTTCATATGCGTGAAAGAAATGGAATAGATAGAATCTTTTTCGAACAACAACCTCTGCTTAAACACAATTTGCCTATTGAAACACTAGGAGGTCCTCCTCCACCTAAAGGTCATCATGTTGAATTAAAACAATTGCCAGACACTTTGAAATATGCTTATCTTGATGAAAATAAGATATATCCTATTATTATTGGTGCTAACCTTTCAAAACATGAAGAAGAAAGATTATTGAAAGTTCTAAGGAAGCACATGGCTGCTATTGGATATACTCTTGATGATCTTAAGGGCATTACTCCCACTCTATGTCAGCACAAGATTAATATGGAACCTGATGCTAAACCCATTGTTGATCACCAACGTCGGTTAAATCCAAAAATGAAAGAAGTGCTAAGAATGGAAATATTAAAACGTCTAGAAGCATGTATACTCTATCCTATAGTTGATAGTAGATGGGTAAGTCATATTCATTGTGTCCCTAAGAAGGGAGGTATTACTGTTGTTACTATTGATAAGAATGAGCTTATTCCACAAAGAATTGTCACGAGGTATAGAATGGTAATTCATTATAGAAAATGAAATAAAGCTACTAGAAAAGATCATTACCCTCTGCGTTTTATCGATCAAATGTTAGAAAGACTATCTAAGCACACACATTTTTGCTTCCTTGATGGATACTCTGGCTTTTCACAAATACCCGTTTTACAATCTTTTCAAGAAAAGACCACTTTTACTTGTCCTTTTGGAAAATTTGCTTATACACATATGCCTTTCGGTTTATGTAATGCACCTGCTACCTTTCAAAGATGTATGACCGCTATCTTCTCTATTTTTTGTGAAAAGATTGTGGAGGTTTTCATGGATGACTTTTCTATTTATGGGAAGTCTTTTGATGATTGTTTAAGCAATCTTGATCGAGTTTTGCAGAGATGTGAACAAAAAAAATCTTGTCTTGAATTGGGAGAAGTGCCACTTTATGGTTAATGAAGGTATTGTCTTGGGCCATAAAATTTCTGAAAGAGGCATTGAAGTGGACAAAGCCAAGGTTGATGCAATTGAGAAAATGCCATGTCCTAAAGATATCAAAGGTATTTGTAGTTTCCTTGGTCATGCTGGTTTTTATAGTAGGTTTATCAAAGACTTCTCTAAAATTTCTAGGCACTAATCTTTTGCAAAAGGATATTCCCTTTGTGTTTGATGATGATTGTATGGAAGCCTTTGAAACAATAAAGAAAGCCTTAATTACTATACCTATTGTTCAACCACCTGATTGGAACTTGTCTTTTAAGATTATGTGTGATGCTAGTGACTATGTTGTTGGTGTTGTTCTAGGACAAAGAGTTGATAAGAAACTAAATGTTATTCATTATGCTAGTAAAACTCTAGATAGTGCTCAACGAAACTATGCTACTAATGAAAAAGAATTCTTAGCAGTGGTGTTTGCTTGTGATAAATTCAGATCTTACATTGTTGATTCTAAAGTAATTGTTCACACCGATCATACTGCTATAAAATATCTTATGCAAAAGAAAGATGCTAAACCTAGACTCATTAGGTGGGTTCTTCTGCTACAAGAATTTGATTTGCATATTACTGATAGGAAAGGAGCAGAGAACCCCGTAGCTGATAACTTGTCTAGACTTGAAAATATTCTTGATGACCCACAACCTATTAATGATAGCTTCCCTAATGAACAACTAGCTGCAATAAATGTTTCTCATAGTACACCTTGGTATGCTGACTATGCTAATTATATTGTTGCGAAATACATACCACCAAGCTTCACATACCAATAAAAGAAAAAATTCTTCTATGATTTAAGACATTACTTTTGGGATGACCCACATCTTTATAAAGAAGGAGTAGATGGTATTATTAGACATTGTGTACCTAAGCATGAATAGGAACAAATCCTATGGAAATGTCACTCCGAAGCTTATGGAGGACATCATGCGGGAGACAGAACCTCTCATAAGGTATTGCAATCTGGTTTTTATTGGCCTACTCTCTTCAAGGATGCCCGTAAGTTTGTCTCATCATGTGATGGATGCCAAAGAATAGGCAATATCGGTAAGCGTCAAGAAATGCCTATGAATTATTCACTTGCTGTTGAACCATTTGATGTTTTGGGACATGACTTTATGGGACCTTTTCCTTTCTCTAATGGGTATACACATATTTTGGTTGCTGTTGATTATGTTACAAAATGGGTAGAAGCTATTCCAACTAGTAGTGCTGATCACAACACATGTAATAAAATGCTTAAGGAAGTTATTTTTCCAAGGTTTGGAGTCCCTAGATGTTTAATGTCTGATGGTGTTTCACATTTTATTCATTGTCCTTTCCATAAGATGCTTTCTAAGTATGATGTTAATCATAGAATTGTGTCACCTTATCATCCTTAGTCTAGTGGTCAAGTTGAACCTAGCAATAGAGAAAAAAATTAATCTTACAAAAGACTATTAATAGGCCCCGGAAGAATTGTTCTAAGAAATTAGATGATGCACTTTGGGCTTATAGAACAGCTTACAAAAATCCTATGGGTATGTCTCCATATAAAATGGTATATGGAATTTTGGGCAATAAAAGAACTCAATTATGATTGCAAACTTGCTAGAGAAAAGAGTTTATTCGATATTAGCTCAGTAGATGAATGGAGAACCCAGGCTTACGAAAATGATAAGTTATTCAAAGAAAAAGTTAAAAGATGGCATGACAAAAGAATCCAAAAGCGTGAGTTCAAAGTAGGAGAATATGTTCTTTTGTACAACTCTCATTTCAGATTCTTTGCAGGAAAACTCCTCTTCAAATAGGAAGGACCTTATGTCATCGAGAGGTCTATCGATCCGGAGCTACCAAAATAAATAATGCCAAAGGAACTAACCCGAAGGTTGTCATTGGTTAACGAAAAAAACACTATATCTCAAGTACACCAATTAATGTTGAAAGTAATGTTATCCAAACTTTGACACCAAGAGAACACATAAAAGAGTCCTTTCGGAACACTCCAGAATCGTGAAAATAAGGAGGTACTTGATACGGTGAGTAAACGGACTCCGAAAAATCCGCAAAAATATTTTTTGTCAATTTTGGAATATTTAGAAAATTAGGAAAATAAGAAACTTCCAGGAAAGTGACCCTGGTGGGCATGATACACCAGGGCACGCTAGGAAAGTTGTGCCCACCTCGGGTACTTTCCAATCTCCATTTTTCTTCCGTTCTGCTTGTTCCCCAAGATAAAAAAATCTATATATACTTCCCGAACCTGTTAACCTCCGTATCGCGGAGAAATCTTCTGCTTTCTTTTCTTGTTGTTTTCTATCAGATCTGTTGAGCCAGGCATCATGTCTTCTCCCTCCTCCAACACTGAAGAAGGTGAAGCTTGGTTGCTTCAGGTAGAATCCAGAGAAGAGGAATTTGAGGAGATAGATATGGAGGAAGATGAGGGGGCTCCTTCGGAATTCACCCTCCGGCTTCTGAGAGAGGGACCCTAGCTGGTATCTCCACTCATCCTAACCCCCACCAAGCCATGAGATCCCTAGGAAATCAAGAGAGCCAAGGGGATCCGGAAGAACTCCCTACAAGGAGGCCCCTGCACAGGTTACATCGAAACAATTTTCACAATTTGATTCATAATTATGGGTTCGAAAACACTCCTCGTGTGCATATACCGTCCAATTGGGACATATCTCGTCCAAGAGAAAGGTGATGCAGGGACAAACAATTGGGGTCCGGAAAATAAACATATCATGGCTGAGGTGGAGAAGAACACTGGGCTGCTCCATCAAGTCTTTCGAGACATTCACAGCTTAAGAGATGCACTCAGAGATGTATTCGACCGGATTGCTTCTACTTCATCACCACCATCTTTGTCATCACCACCAAAAGAAAACTAAGTATTGGGTATGGGCACTCCCCTTGGCTTTCGCCAAGCTTGGGGGAGGTGCCCCGGTATCGTATCAATCTCCACTATCTTTTGCCTTTATTTTCTTAGTTCGATCCATGGCTATCTTTTGCTATTAGATGAATAAAAGTTTATTTCAATCTTTTATTTTTGTGAGTTTGCTTAGTGATCAGTCCTTGTAATCGAGTGCAAGATATAATAAAGTGTAGTTTGGGTTTTGCCTTCTTTACTTTCTTTCTGTAATAAAAAGAAACGAAATAAAAAGAAATATCATATGCTAATCTTATGGTAAGGGACGACATTAGACAAGGAAATGTATAGGTAGAAAATTTTATTGTAGATTGACAAGCATAGCATTGGTCAATGATGCAACACATGAAAGAATTAATAAGGGAAGAGAAGTTCCTCATATAAATAAACTATCATGGAAATATTTTGTGATTGTGAGCACCCATCAAAATATTATATGCCAAAAATGTTGACATTGGACAAGGAAGACAACTTAATGATTTATGTATGTTAATATACACATAGAAGTCATATTGTCATAGATCCTTCAACATGTGGTACTTGCCCCTATCTTTGCGAGCCAAAAATTCCGCACTAAGTAGAGATACTACTTGGTGCATCCAAAACCCTTAAACCCCATCTTGTTTGAGAGTCCACCATACCTGCCTATGGATTGAGTAAGATCCTTCAAGTATGTCGGCGTCCTGGATTTGGAGGTATCCAGCCTTGCCTGCCTCCGGCCCACCGCATGACTCCATCGACGGTTTGGTACGGCCCAGCTTAAACACCAACACCGCAAGACCCTCGCGAGGGGCCAAGCCTCACGAGGCGGACGACGCCAAGACTCCCGAAGGCACTGGCCTCCTCAGGAGGGCTCCTGAGGGGCAGAGAGTTCTATGCAGCTACCTCATGAGGCTCAGTTGACATGAGCCATGACGACCAAGGCCAGGCGGGTGCCATGCGGGCATCAGGCGGGTGCAGAGCGCAGGTTTCCTCTTTGGTGCAAGGGATGCAAGCCGCAGGTGCGGAGTTCCAAGGAATCAGCCAAAGGTTTCCATTCTGGTGAAACAAGACCAAGACCGCCAGGACAGCAGGGCGGTGGTCATCACCGAGCCCACCGCAGCGTCACGACCAGAGGCTTTTCGCAGGCGAAGACTACTTTTGTTAGGATAGACTATACTACTTGTCCCCTTTAAAATCCCGCCGTTGTGGAATCCCTTCCCGCTCATATTTGGGAAGAGGACCAAGGCCACTATATATAGGACTAGCCACCACCATAGAAGGGGACCAAAATAAAAACAAGTATAGCACCACACCAGCTCAAGAACACCTCACCTCCTAAGGCTTGTTCATCCTTTGTACTAGTTCATCCACAGCCCCTTGAGGCAATCCACCACACCACACTGGATTAGGGTATTACACCACAACGGTGGCCCGAACCAGTATAAATCTCTGTGTCTTTGTGTCTCTTTGAGCTCGACGCGCTAGGCTAGGGAGGATCACGAGTAGGCAGACTGGGCAGGTTGAGATCGCTGCACGCACCCCAGAGTTCGAACCTCTCAAGGGTTGCCGGATCCCTAAATCCAACATTTGGCGCGCCAGGTAGGGGTCTGTCGGATCCTCTCTTCCGTCATTCGATCCGTCACCACTCCGACACCTCCATGGCCAACACGCGTAGGGCTCGCGCCGAGCGTCGGGCTGCAGTCACCGTCTGCACCGCTCAGACGGCTCCGGCGGGTGACGGCTGTGCCCGCCGCGCTCCTTCTCCGGTGGCCAACGTCACCACGGGCCCTGCCGGCCATGAGCAGCAAGCTTCATCGCTGCACCCGTCGATGCGCCGTGGCGGCCGCACCGCTACTCCGTCACTGACCCCAGCAGCTTAGTCATCCCATGCGCACTGCGGCCACGTGGACGCACAGGCTGCTCTACTAACAGCGTGGGAGCTTCTTCGCTACTGTCTGGTGGGTGATCTCTACGAGGAGTAGCTCGAGCGGATCACCGAGCTCATCAGCGTCGCGTGCAGGGGCTCCGACGGGCCGGCTCGCTCGCTGCCTTAGCAACCACCTACAGCGGGCGATGTCATGCACGGGGATCCTCCTCCACCTTCGGCACGGGGCGCCATCATCGAGCCAAGGCATATGGCTCCATGGTGTGACCCGCAGCGCCCGGCGCCGGCTCGAGATGACGTGAGCTGCCAGGTGCTGCAACGTCCCTAAGGATAAGCGTGCGTTCTTGCAGCACCCTAGCACCAGGCTCGCACGCCGCCACAGGTGGTGGCGGTGCGCGTGCACCAGGACCACGCTCCACCCCCTCGACGACCTCCGGTGGCCACAACAGGATGCCGCGCGTTCACTACAGAGCTCCACAACATCGTCTGGCCGAGCAAGTTCAAGCCTGACCTGCCTCCACGCTACGACGGCACCGCAGACCCCGCCGAGTTCCTACAGCTCTACGAGTTGAGCATCGAGGCGGCCAACAACAACGAGAAGATCATGGCAAACTGGTTCCCGATGGCCCTCAAGGATGGCGCACGTTCTTGGCTCCTGAACCTGACCGAGGGGTCGGTTTCTTCCTAGGAGGAGATGCACGGCTGCTTCATCGCCAACTTCCAGGGCACTCGCGACCGTCCGCCGGCTGCGGGCGACCTACACCGCGTCAAGCAGCAACCTGGTGAGACCCTGCATAAGTATATCTAGCGCTTCAACAATGTTCGCCTCAAGATTCCCAAGGTGTCCGACGAGGCCATCATCTCCGCGTTCACCGATGGTGTCCATGATGTCAAGATGAAGGAGGAGCTAGCCATCCACGAGGATCTCCGCACCGCTCTAGAGATGTCCTACATGGTGAACAAGTGTGCAAGGGCTAAGGAGGGACACCTCTCCCTCCTCGAGGTCCCTGATGCTGATCCAGAAGACAAGAAGACCAAGGCCAAGGACACGAAGCGCAAGGGACCAGCCGTGCTTGCGGCCGAGCCAGAGACCAAGCGTGGCTGCGACCACTCCGAGTCGTCCAAGGGCAAGCCACCGTTTGGTGCCTTCCACAAAGTCTATAGCCACAACACAAGCGACTGCCAGGAGCTCAGGGCTCCCCTCGACGGGCGCCTCGGTCGACGCCCCGAGCGCAATGATCGTGGATATGGTCGCGGAGGTGGCCGAGGTGGAGGACGCTGGGATGGACACGACCGCCATCAGGAGTGGTGCGACCAGCCTCGCGAGGGCAACTGGAGGGAGCAGCCTCATGAGGACCGCCCTCAGGTCAACGCACCTCTGTCTCCTCTGCCTCCACCACCAAGAAGGAACGAAGATCACCATCAGGATGAGGGGGCTGGGGGCTTCCAGGAGCCTCGGGCCATTGCCTGCATCTTGGGCAGCTCGCAGGCCCCGGCTTCCCATCGTGTCTTCAAGCAGTTTGCGCGCGAGGTGAATGCAGCGCTCCCCAAGCCTGAAGCAATTCTCCCTCTCAAGTGTTCCATGTGCGCCATCACCTTCGACACCTCAGACCGGCTCAAGTGCACGGCCACCGCTGGCGTGCTCCCCATGCTCTGCTCCACCGTCATTAGCAACATGACCATCACCAAGACTCTCATTGATGGCGGAGTAGCGCTCAACGTTCTCTCCGTTTAGACATTCGACAGGCTCCAGGTGCCGTACTACCAGCTGCACCCCACCAAGCCATTCTCAGGAGTGATCGACGGATTGACACATCCGATCGGGCCAGTTCGCCTCCCTGTCACCTTTGGCGAGCGCAACAACTACTGCATCGAGCTCATCGACTTCGACGTTGCCAACATTCGCCTACCCTACAATGCCATCCTAGGGTACCCAGCACTGGCCAAGTTCATGGCGGCCACACACCACGGCTACAATGTCTTCAAGATGCCAGGAAGCGGCAGCATCATCACGGTCGCCTGCCAAGAGAAGGATGCAATGTGCTCCCTCGAGCGCGCCTTCCAGGCTGCAGTAGTTGAGAACCCAGAAGACGAAGATGGCCCCCTCCCTCCTGAGGTCGCCCCCAATACAAAGAAGCTAGAGCTGGGCTAGGGGTCTTGTGAGGGAGCATCACTTGAGGACGCAATGCTGATACTCGCGTCTCCGGACGCGGCACCTTCACCCATCGCATAGGAAGGTGCACCCGGTGCACCTCTCAGGCGGGGCTCGGGGGCTCTCCTTTGGAGGCCTCAGATCTAGCCAATGTCGCAAGAGTGGCGCTCGGGCACCATGTGGTGGCACTCTTCAAAGCATGCTTCCTAGGAGAAGGCAGCAGGCGCGAGGCACCAGGCATTCAGGAGTTCATCAGCAAGGCAATCGAGGAGATTCAAGAAGGAAGGGTTCTGCAAGGCGATTGTCGCCCGCTGCATGGCGCAACTCACTGCCCTGGGGAGTGTAAGGAGTTCCGCGTCTGCATCGACATCCCCGGGCACAACAGGGCCGTGTCTCGGCAGCTCATGTGGCCGTCTCATTTCGGCCGATGCGAGGGTCCGCCTCACAGCTACGTCTGCATGCCTTTTGGCTTGGCGGGTGAGGTTGAGGCGTTCCAGCGCTGCATGAGGGATGCTCAGACAGCCTGTGAGGCCAAGCACCAGGCGCTCCTGGCGAAGATGGAGGAGCACCCTCGGGATCCTTCTGGTCTCTCTGAGTCCCTCGAGGCTCAGCACCGGAGCGGCTCATCAGGAACGGCTTCAGCGGCATGCCTTTTTTGGCTACTCCAACAACTCTTCATCAACGGTACCAGGTGACATCTCCATAGTTCGTTCAGTTTGGGGGTGCCCCTCGGGCTGCATCATCCCCATGCCATGTGGGTCCGTCCCTACGACATGTATCATTTTGCATTCACCAGGGCTATCTAATCATTTTTGTGAATTTATCTATGATTGTCACCTTGTGATCGCAACCTCACAACCCTCATGCATTCTGACTAACATCATTCCCACATCATTGCACTCACATCGGCACGGCGCTTGTGCTCGGGTCCGTCACTGCAACGCTGATAAACCTGGATATCAAGCTCTAGTTCACGGCCCGCTTCGCGCACACCACCTCGCAGGGTCCTCGGTGCCTCCATGCCACGCCTTGGGGCTCTCGGCCTTCTTTGTCATCCAACCTGCAGGTTCACCCAGCGATGGGCCAAAGGTCGGCCCGGACAACCACCATCTGGCCTCGCGGGTCGCTTGCACATTAAAGGGGGGCCTCCCGAGAATCGCGTCACGGGAGCTCCTACTGGCTCCCTAGCCCTCACCCCCTAGTCTTGACCACGGCATCACGACCTGGCATACCAGCGGAGGCTGAGCTCGCTCGAGGGCCGGGTCCCGAGGACGTAGAGCATTTTGGCAAGCGAGGCAGGAGGGTGGCCAATGCAGGCTGCACCTAACGGTACCACAGGCGCGACCGCAAGCATCACCTCCCCAATGGACTCAGACAGCAAAAAGATAAGTCTCAGCTCGCTACAGCACCAGTTTCGCTCCCTCCGCCCCGCCTCGCAGTTCCACTTGGGCGGTTCAACTCCCCTTTTCGATTTTCTATACCCCTGCTGGAACGCCAAAGGGGACCTCGTGAGCATCGCATTTCATGAGCTCTTACCAGACCTTGGGACGCTCACCTCCTAGCCTTGACCACGGCATCGGGACCTAGCATACTAGCGACGGCTGGAGCCTGCTTGGGGACTAGGTCCTGCCGGCGTAGAGCGTCACGCCATCTAGAGAAAAGAAAAGGGAGGAACCTGGCCGAACTGGAATACGCGCATCCATCACAAAATCAAAAGAAACAACGTTGATATTAAATACATTCCAATCCTTACATGCCCCTCAGGGGCTGATCTCCATTCCGCGCAGGGAAGGCAACTAGAAAGTCCTACGACATCACTAATGGCGCCGGGCGATAGCCGCGGCAGCGCTCCGGCCTCGACGGGAGCTTGGCGACACGTAGCTGTCGTCGCTCGACTCCGAAGGATCACTGGGCTCAGGAGAGTCGATGGATTCTGTGACGCTCGGATAATTAAGCCACAGTAACCCTCCGCTAATGATGCCATGTCACCTCCATTTCTGTTGCTAATCTCACGTTAGTTAGAAACCAATTCGAATTCAAATTCAAAATCAAGTCGACAATAAAAGTTTTCAAAATTTAAACAAAAATGTTCGGTGGACGCCAAATATTACAAAGGTAATTATGGTGCAGCAAACCCCTTTTTATAAAATGCCTATTTACTTTTAGATGAATTTAAACTGAAAAGAAATAATAAAAGAAAATACAAAGAGAAAAAAAACAACAATAAAACAAAGAACCCCCCCCCCCCGCTGGGCCTCGGCCCAATTGGCCATTGGGATAGCCAGACTGGCCTAGAGGGCGCCCCATAACCCCCCACTCCCCCGTGACCTAGATCGGTCCACCCACTCCCCCCCACGCCTCGCTCCTCCTCTCCCCACCCCGTCTGGATCGAGATCGGGGCAACCGTGCCCCCGACCCCGTCGGCGCACGTCGCCATCCCTGTCGCACCTCGCTGCCCCATCGTCGCCGGTGCTCCCCGTCGCCCGCCTCTTCGTCTGCCTTCCCGCTGGACTACATCACCCCTCGCCGCTGCCCGAAGGCCTCCCCATTGCTGGACCACCCGCCATCGCTACTCGTCGCTGTTGCCTGGAGCTCCCCTGCCTCGTCGACGGCCACCCCGCTAGACCGCAACCTCGCCGGCCTGCCTCCTCCTCCTCGCCGGACTGCTACCTCTCCGTCCCCATCGTCTCCGGCCTCCTCCCCGCGCCCCGCTGCCAAACCCCTACGGCCACTGTGAGCATCGCCCCTCTCCTCTCCCCCTCTGCTTTCGTTGCCGGATCCGAGCGCGCCCGTCGTTCGCGCCGTGGCCTGCTGACGTCCCTGATGGCTACCGGCCTCGTGCCGCTTCGCCACCACCGCGCCCCATGGACGTGCTCGCCTGTTCATGGCCTCGGGCGCCACTACCCGCGCTCCTCTCGCGCCCATGCCGTCGTGTCCGCCTGGCCGCCCCCCTTGCCCCAGCCCTGCTCGGGTCGCCACCCGCGCGGCCCTTGGCCGCCGGTGCTCGCGCCCGCGAGCCCCGTAGCTCCGCTCCACCCCCCGTTAACCCGAGCCCAGTGCACCGCGCTCGTTTGGCCTCTGGGCCAATGACAAACGGGGCCCACGTCCCTGAGAACGAAAATGGTTTAAAAGAAAAGGTTTTAAAAAATGATAATAAGAAATAAAAATATATATTAAATAATTAATTAATGATTTATTTAACTTAATTAATCTAGTTTAATTAAACATAACTAATCCGGCTTAATTAAACCCTAATTAAGATGTTTAGTCCATGACAGGTGGGTCTCACTAGACCCACATGCCAGTTTGACCCAGTCAATACCTCTGTTGACTGCTGATGTCATGCTGACATCATGCTGATGCAGTAATACTATTTTCGAATTTAATTAATAATTAATAAATTAGAAAATGATTTAAAAACATTAAAAATTAATATAAAATAAACCGTAGCTTGGATGGAGAAACTTTGTACATGAAAGTTGCTCAGAACGACGAGACGAATCCGGATATGCAGCCCGTTTGTCGGCCACGCGTCCCTAGCATAGTGAACCTGCAAAATTTCACCTCCGGTTCATCTGTCCGAAAACACGGAACACCGGGGTTACTTTCCCGGATGTTTCCCCCCTTCACCGGTATCACCTCATACCACGATAGAACACGTCTAGCTCTGCTTGTTTTCCTGTTATGCACTTGCTTGCTATGTATTTACTGTTTCTCCCCCCTCTTCTCTCCGGTAGACCCCGTGACGATGCTGATGCCCCTGTGGTCGACTACGTCACCGATGACCCCTCCTTCTTGTCTGAGCAACCAGGCAAGCCCCCCCTTGATCACCAGATATCGCCTATTCTCCTCTATACTGCTTGCATTAGAGTAGTGTAGCATGTTACTGCTTTCCGTTGATCCTATTCTGATGCATAGCCTGACATTGTTGCTACAACTATTGATACCTTACCTGCAATCCTAAATGCTTAGTATAGGAGGCTAGTTTATCATCATTGGCCCTACATTCTTGTCAGTCTGCCTTGCTATACTATTGGGCCGTGATCACTCGGGAGGTGATCATGGGTATATACTATACATACATACATACTGTACAGATGGTGACTAAAGTCGGGTCAGCTCGATGAGTACCCGCAAGTGATTCTGATGAGGGGGCTGAAAGGACAGGTGGCTCCATCCCGGTAGAGGTGGGCCTGGGTTCCCGACGGCCCCCGACTGTTTCTTTGTGGCGGAGCGACAGGGCAGGTTGAGAACACCTAGGAGACAGGTGGGCCTGGCCCTGTTCGGCCTTCGCGGATACTTAACACGCTTAACGAGATCTGGGTATTTGATCTGAGTCTGGCCATTTGGTCTATACGCACTAACCATCTACACGGGAGTAGTTATGGGTATCCCGGCGTCGTGGTATCAGCCGAAGCCTTCGTGACGTTAGCGACTGAGCGGCGCGCGCCGGGTTGGACTGCGTTAAAGCACCTTCCTTTGTAATGGAGGTTGCTAGGTCTGCTCACCGGCCGCGTATGCAACGTGCAGGTGTGCAATGGGCGATTGGCCCAGACCCCTGCGCGCATAGGATTTAGACCGGCGTGCTAACCTCTCTGTTGTGCCTAGGTGGGGCTGCGACGTGTTGATCTTCCGAGGCCGGGCATGACCCAGGAAAGTGTGTCCGGCCAAATGGGATCGAGCGTGTTGGGTTATGTGGTGCACCCCTGCAGGGAAGTTTATCTATTCGAATAGTCGTGTCCCTCGGTAAAAGGACGACCCGGAGTTGTACCGTGACCTTATGACAACTAGAACCGGATACTTAATAAAACACACCCAGACAAGTTCCACAGACAACCCGGTGATCGCTTTTCCATAGGGCAACGAGGAGAGGATCGCCGCGTAGGATTATGCTATGCGATGCTACTGGAGATGCTACTTGGAGATGCTACTTGGAGGACTTCAATCTACCCTCTTCTACATGCTGCAAGACGGAGGCTGCCAGAAGCGTAGTCTTCGACAGGATTAGCTATCCCCCTCTTATTCTGGCATTCTGCAGTTCAGTCCACTAATATGGCCCTTTACACATATACCCATTCATATGTAGTGTAGCTCCTTGCTTGCGAGTACTTTGGATGAGTACTCACGGTTGCTTTCTCCCCCCTTTTCCCCCTTTCCTTTCTTTCTGGTTGTCGCAACCAGATGCTGGTGTCCAAGAGCCAGACGCCACCGTCGATGACGACTACTACACTAGAGGTGCCTACTACTACGTGCAGGCTGCTGACGATGACCAGGAGTAGTTAGGAGGATCCTAGGCAGGAGGCCTATGCCTCTTTCGATCTGTATCCCAGTTTGTGCTAGCCTTCTTAAGGCAAACTTGTTTAACTTATGTCTGTACTCAGATATTGTTGCTTCCGCTGACTCGTCTATGATCGAGCACTTGTATTCGAGCCCTCGAGGCCCCTGGCTTGTATTATGATGCTTGTATGACTTATTTATGTTTTAGAGTTGTGTTGTTATATCTTCCCGTGAGTCCCTGATCTTGATCGTACACATTTGCATGCATGATTAGTGTACGATTGAATCGGGGGCGTCGCAGATTCCCGGGAATCATCACTGCTGCTGGACGAAGCGCTAAAGGGGGCGGCGGCTGATACGTCACCACCGTATCTATAATTTTTGATTGTTCCATGCTATTATATTACCCCTTTTGGATGTTTCTGGGCTTTATTTTTCACATTTATAACATTTTTGGGACTAACCTACTAACCGGAGGCCCAGCCCGTATTGCTGTTTTTTTTGCCTATTTCAGTATTTCGAAGAAAAGGAATATCAAATGGAGTCCAAACGGAATAAAACCTTCGGGAGCATGATTTTGGAACGAACGTGATCCAGAGGACTTGGAGTGCAAGCCAAGAAGCAGCCGAGGCGGCCACGAGATAGGAGGGCGCGCCCACCCCTACAGGGCGCGCCCCCTGTCTCGTGGTCCCCTCGAGTGGCCACCGACCTACTTCTCCCTCCTATATATACCCACGTACCCCGAAAACATCCACGGAGCCAACGAAAAACAATTTCCACCGCCGTAACCTTCTGTATCCGCGAGATCCCATCTTGGAGCCATTGCCGGCGCTCCGCCAGAGGGGGAATCGACCACAGAGGGCTTCTACATCAACACCATAGCCCCTCCGATGAGTTGTGAGTAGTTTACCACAGACCTTCGGGTCCATAGTTATTAGCTAGATGGCTTCTTCTCTCTTTTTGGATCTCAATACCATGTTCTCCCCCTTTCTTGTGGAGATCTATTTGATGTAACTCTTTTCTGCGGTGTGTTTGTCGAGATTCGATGAATTGTGGGTTTATGATCAAGTTTATCTATGAGAAATATTTGAATATCCTCTGAATTCTTTTACGTATGATTGAGTTATCTTTGCAAGTCTCTTCGAATTATCAGTTTGGTTCAATCTTGTGGTGTCCTTACAGCAGGGGTTGCAAGGCACGTATTGTATTGTTGCCATCAAGGATAAAAGGATGAGTTTTATATCATATTGCTTGAGTTTATCCCTCGACATCATGTCATCTTTCTTAATGCGTTACTCTGTTCTTATGAACTTAATACTCTAGATGCATGCTGGATAACGGTCGATGTGTGGAGTAATAGTAGTAGATGCAGGCAGGAGTCGGTCTACTAGTCACGGACGTGATGCCTATATACATGATCATGCCTAGATAATCTCACAATTATTCGCTTTTCTATCAATTTCTCGACAGTAATTTGTTCACCCACCGTATTACTTATGCTATGTTGAGAGAAGCCACTAGTGAAACCTATGGCCCCCGGGTCTATATTTTATCATATAAGCTTTCAATCTACTTTTATTTGCATCTTTACTTTTCTAATCTATATTATAAAATACCAAAACTATATTTATCTTATCATACTATCTCTATCAGATCTCACTTTCGCAAGTGGCTGTGAACGGATTGACAAACCCTTTATTGCGTTGGTTGCGAGTTCTTTGTTTGTTTGTGTAGGTGCGTGGGACTTTTGAGGAGCCTCCTACTAGATTGATACCTTGGTTCTCAAAAACTGAGGAAAATACTTACACTACTATTGCTGCATCACCCTTTCCTCTTCAAGGAAAACCAACGCAAGCTCAAAACGTATCAAGAAGGATTGCTGGCGCCGTTGCCGGGGAGGTCTTTACTCAAGTCAAGACATACCAAGTACCCACCACAAACTCATCTCCCTTACATATACATTATTTTCCATTTGCCTCTCATTTTTCTCTCCCCCACTTCACCCTTGCCATTTTATTCGCTCTCTCTTTCCCATTCTCCTCCTCTCTTTTTGGCTTGCCTTTTTCTGTTTGCTTGTGTGTTGGATTACTTGTTTCCATGGCACAAGATAATACCAGATTGTGCGATTTCTCCAATACTAATAATAATGATTTCTTAGTACTCCTATTGCTCCTCTTAATGATGTTGAGTCTTGTGAAATCAATACTGCTTTGCTGAATCTTGTTATGAAAGATCAATTCGCCGGCCTTCCTAGTGAAGATGTCGCTACTCATCTAAACAACTTTGTTGATTTGTGTGATATGCAAAAGAAGAAAGCTACGGATAATGATATTGTTAAATTAAAGTTATTTCCGTTTTCACTTAGAGATCGTGCTAAAGTTTGGTTTTCGTCTTTGCCTAAAAATAGTATTGATTCTTGGAACAAGTGCAAAGATGCTTTTATCTCTAAGTATTTTCCTCCCGCTAAGATCATCACTCTTAGGAACGATATTATGAATTTTAAACAACTTGATCATGAGCATGTTGCCCAATCTTGGGAAAGAATGAAATTGATGATTCGCAATTGCCCTACTCATGGTTTGAATTTATGGATGACCATACAAAAATTTTATGCCGGTTTGAACTTTGCTTCTAGAAATCTTTTAGATTCAGCGGCGGGAGGCACATTTATGGAAATCACTTTAGGATATGCTACAAAACTTCTTGATAATATTATGGCTAATTATTCTCAATGGCACACCGAAAGATCTACTAGTAAAAAAGTGCATGCTCTAGAAGAAATTAATGTTTTGAGTGGAAAGATGGATGAACTTATGAAATTATTTGCTACTAAGAGTGCTCCTCTTGATCCCAATGATATTCCTTTGTCTACTTTGATTGAGATTAATAATGAATCTATGGATGTGAATTTTGTTGGTAGGAGTTTTGGAAACAATGCCTATAGAGGAAACTTTAATTCTGGACCGTTCCCTAGTAATTCCTCTAATAATTATGGAAATTCCTACAATAATTCTTATGGTAATTTTCATAAGATGCCTTCTGATTTTGAGAATAGTGTGAAAGAATTTATGATTTCTCAAAAGAATTTTAATGCTTTGCTTGAAGAAAAATTGCTCAAAGTTGATGATTTGGCTAGGAACATTGATAGACTTTCGCTTGATGTTGATTCTCTTAAACTTAGATCTACTCCTCCTAAGCATGGTATCAATGAGTCTCTCAAAGCCATGATAATTTCCATTGATGAGTGCAAGGAAAGAACCGCTAGATTGTGTGCTAAGAAAGATTGCTTTGTAAAGGCGTGTTCTTCTAGTTTCCATGAAAATAATGATGAAGATATTAAAGTTATTGATGTGTCCCCTATTAGATCTTTCTTTTGCAATATGAATCTTGATAATGATGGGACTAGAGATGAGTCAACTTTAGTTAGAAGGCGTCCAAATAATTCAGAGTTTTTAGATCTTGATGCTAAATTTGGTAAAAGTGGGATTGGAGAGGTCATGACTATAAATAGCACTGAACCCACTATCTCAGATTTCAAGGAATTTGATTATGATAATTGTTCTTTAGAAGGTTGTATTTCCTTGTTGCAATCCGTTGTTAATTCTCCTCATGCTTATAGTCAGAATAAAGCTTTTACCAAACATATTGTTGATGCCTTTATGCAATCTTATGATGAAAAACTTAATTTGGAAGTTTCTATACCTAGAAAACTTAATGATGAGTGGGAACCTACTATAAAGATTAAAATAAAATAACATGAGTGTTTTGCTTTGTGTGATTTTGGTGCTAGTGTTTCCACGATTCCGAAAACTTTATGTGATATTCTAGGTTTCCATGATCTTGATGATTGCTCTTTAAATTTGCACCTTGCGGATTCCACCATTAAAAATCCAATGAGAAGGATCAATGATGTTCTCATTGTTGCAAATAGAAATTTTGTGCCCGTAGATTTTATCGTTCTTGATATAGATTGCAATCTTTCTTGCCCTATTATTCTTGGTAGACCTTTCCTTAGAACGATTGGTGCGATTATTGATATGAAGGAAGCGAATATTAGTTTCCAATTTCCATTAAATAAAGGCATGGAGCACTATCCAAGAAAGAAAGTCAAATTAACTTATGAATCTATCATGCGGGCTACTTATGAATTGAGTGCCAAAGATGGCACTACTTAGATCTTTCTTCACTTTTATGCCTAGCTAGGGGCGTTAAACGATGGCGCTAGTTGGGAGGCAACCCAATTTTATTTGTGTTTTTTGTTTTTGTTTCTGTTTAGTAATAAATTTTGCATCTACCTTCTGTTTAGATGTGTTTTTATGTTTTAATTAGTGTTTGTGCCAAGTAGAACCTATAGGATAACCTATGATGATAGTTAATTTGAGTCTGCTGAAAAACAGAAACTTTGCACGCACGAAATTAGTTTTGTTAAATCACAGAAACGTGCTTTTGCGATGATTCTTTTTTCTGCTGATCAATAGACAAATTTTCTAGGACTTTCTTTTTTGGTAGGAGTTTTAGAGTTCCAGAAGTTTGTGTTAGTTACACATTGCTACAAACTGTTCTGTTTTTGACAGATTCTGTTTTTTGTGTGTTGTTTGCTTATTTTGATGCATCTATGGCTACTATTAAGTGGTATGAACCATAGAGAACTTGAAATACAGTAGGGTTAACACCAATATAAATAAATAATGAGTTAATTACAGTACCTTATGTGGTGGTTCTGTTTTCTTTCACTAACGGAGCTTATGAGATTTCCTGTTGAGTTTTGTGTTGTGAAGTTTTCAAGTTTTGGGTAAAGATTTGATGGACCATGGAATAAGGAGTGGCAAAAGCCTAAGCTTGGGGATGCCCATGACACCCCAATATATTCAAGAATAGCCAAAAGCCTAAGCTTGGGGATGCCCCCGGAAGGCATCCCCTCTTTCGTCTTCGTTCATTGGTAACTTTACATGGAGCTATATTTTTATTCACCACATGATATGTGTTTTGCTTGGAGCGTCGTGTATGATATTAGTATTTTCTTTTTAGTTTTCCAAAATCATCCTTGCTTTACACACCTTTTGGGAGAAGCCTACTTGATTGAAATTTATTATAATACTCTATGTGCTTCACTAATATCTTTTGAGCTAGATAGTTTTTGCTCTAGTGCTTCATTTATATCGTTTAGAGAACGGCGGTGGCTTAATTTTGTAGAAATTGCTAGTCTCTCATGCTTAACTTATATTATTTTGAGAGTCTCTAAGAACAGCAGGGTATTTTCTATGGTTATAAAATTGGTCCTAGAATGGTAGGCATCCAAGTTGGGTATAATAAAAACTATCATAGGAAGTGAATTGGATTCTATGATCAATTTGATTCTTGATAATTGTTTTGAGATATGGAGGTAGTGATATTAAAGTCATGCTAGTTGGGTGATTATGAATTTAAAGAATGCTTGCGTTGAAGTTAGTAAGTCCCGTAGCATGCACATATGGTTAAAGTTGTGTAACAAATTTGAAACATGAAGTGTACTTGGTCCTTATGAGTGGCGGTCGGGGATGAGCGATGGTGTTTTCCTATCAATCTATCCCTCTAGGAGCATGCGCTTCGTGCTTGGTTTTTGATGACTTCTAAATTTTTGCAAAAAGTATATGAGTTCTTTTGACTAATGTTTAGTCCATGGATTATACGCACTTTTACCTTTCCACCATTGCTAGCCTCTTCGATACCGCGCATTGCCCTTTCTCACCTTGAGAGTTGGTGCAAACTTCGCTGGGGCATCCAAACCCCGTGATATGATCCACTCTATCACACATAAACCTCCTTATATCTTCCTCAAAACATCCACCATACCTACCTATTATGGCATTTCCACAGCCATTCCGAGATATATCGCAATGCAACTTTCCACCGTTCCGTTTATCATCATGACATACATTACTTTTGTCATATTGCATTGCATCATCATGTAGTTGACATCGTATTTGTGGCAAAGCCACCATGCATAACTTTTCATACATGTCACTCTTGATTCATTGCACCATCCCGGTACACCGTCGGAGGCATTCATATCGAGTCATATCTTGTTCTAATTTCGAGTTGTAATACATATGTTGTAGTCAATAAAAGTATGATGATCATCATTATTAGAGCATTGTCCCCAAAAAGAAAAAAAAGAAAAGAAAAAAAAAGAAAGGCCAAAAGAAAAAAAGGCCAAAGAAAAAAAAGAGAAAAAAAAGAAGAAAAAGAAGAAAATAAATAAAAAGGGGCAATGTTACTATCTCTTTTTCCACACTTGTGCTTCAAAGTAGCACCATGTCCTTCATATAGCGAGTCTCGTATATTGTGCTTCAAAGTAGAACCATGTTCTTCATATAGAGAGTCTCATATGTTGTCACTTTCATATACTAGTGGGAATTTTTCATTTTAGAACTTGGCTTGTATATTCCTACGATGGGCTTCCTCAAATGCCCTAGGTCTTCGTGAGCAAGCAAGTTGGATGCACACCCACTAGTTTTCTTTTGTTGAGCTTTCATTCATTTATAGCTCTAGTGCATCCGTTGCATGGCAATCCCTACTCCTCATGTTGACATCAATTGATGGGCATCTCCATAGCCCGTTGATTATCCTCGTCAATGTGAGACTTTCTCCTTTTTTTGTCTTCTCCACACAATCCCCATCATCATATTCTACTCCACCCATAGTGCTATATCCATGGCTCATGCTCATGTATTGTGTGAAAGTTGAAAAAGGTTGAGATTATTTAAGTACGAAACAATTGCTTGGCTTGTTATCGGGGGTGTAGAATTTGGGAACATTTTTGTGTGACGAAATTGAAGCATAGCCTAACTATATGATTTTGTAGGGATGAACTTTCTTTAGCCATGTTATTTTGAGAAGACATGATTGCTTTTATTAGTATGTTTGAAGTATTACTATTTCTTTTGTCAATATGAACTTTTATTTTGAATCGTTTGGATCTAAACATTCATGCCACAATAAAGAAAATTACATTGAGAATTATGCTAGGTAGCATTCCACATGAAAAATTCTATTTTTATCATTTACCTACTCAAGGACAAGCATGAATTAAGTTTGGGGATGTTTGATACGTCTCCAACGTATCTATAATTTTTGATTGTTCTATGCTATTATATTACCCCTTTTGGATGTTTATGGGCTTTATTTTAAAAATTTGTATCTTTTTTGGGACTAACCTACTAACCGGAGGCCCAGACTGTATTGTTGTTTTTTTTGCCTATTTCAGTATTTCGAAGAAAAGGAATATCAAACGGAGTCCAAACGGAATAAAACCTCCGGGAGCGTGATTTTTGGAACAAACGTGATCCATAGGACTTGGAGTGCAAGCCAAGAAGCAACCGAGGCGGCCGCGAGATAGGAGGGCGTGCCGCCTGTCTCGTGGGCCCCTCGGGCGGCCACCGACCTACTTCTTCCTCCTATATATACCCACGTACCCCGAAAACATCCAGGGAGCCAAGGAAAAACAGTTTCCACCGCCGTAACCTTCTATATCCACGAGATCCCATCTTGGAGCCTTCGCCGGTGCTCTACCGGAGGGGAAATTAACCACGGAGGGCTTCTACATCCACACCATAGCCCCTCCGATGAGTTGTGAGTAGTTTACCACAGACCTTCGGGTCCATAGTTATTAGCTAGATGGCTTCTTCTCTCTTTTTGGATCTCAATACCATGTTCTCCCCCTTTCTTGTGGAGATCTATTTGATGTAACTCTTTTCTGCGGTGTGTTTGTCGAGATCCGATGAAGTGTATGTTTATGATCAAGTTTATCTATAAGAAATATTTGGATATCCTCTGAATTATTTTATGTATGATTGAGTTATCTTTGCAAGTCTCTTTGAATTATTAGTTTGGTTTGGCCTACTAGATTGATCTTTCTTGCCATGGGAGAAGTGGTTAGCTTTGGGTGTAATCTTGCGGTGTCCTTACCCAGTGACAACAGGGGTTGCAAGGCACATATTTTATTGTTGCCATCGAGGATAAAAAGTTGGGGTTTATATGATATTGCTTGAGTTTATCCCTCTACATCATGTCATCTTTCTTAATGTGTTACTCTGTTCTTATGAACTTAATACTGTAGATGCATGCTCGATAGCGGTCGATGTGTGGAGTAATAGTAGTAGATGCAGGCAGGAGTCGGTCTACTTGTCACGGACGTGATGCCTATATACATGATCATGCCTAGATAATCTCATAATTATTCGCTTTTCTATCAATTGCTCGACAGTAATTTGTTCACCCACCGTAATACTTATGCTATCTTGAGAGAAGCCACTAGTGAAACCTATGGCCCCCGGGTCAATCTTTTATCATATAAGCTTTCAATCTACTTTTATTTGCATATTTACTTTTCCAATATATATTATAAAATACCAAAAATATATTTATCTTATCATACTATCTCTATCAGATCTCACTTTCGCAAGTGGCCGTGAAGGGATTGGCAACCCCTTTATTGCGTTGGTTGTGAGTTCTTTGTTTGTTTGTGTAGGTGCGTGGGACTTTTGAGGAGCCTCCTACTAGATTGATACCTTGGTTCTCAGAAACTGAGGGAAATACTTACGCCACATTGCTGCATCACCCTTTCCTCTTCAAGGAAAACCAACGCAAGCTGAAGACGTAGCAGCGGCATACCCATCACCCACTATGGCGTCCCTCGAGTTGTCTCCTCTAGGGCAGCACTCTAGCCGCTCGCCCTGCTCATTGAAGACCTTGAAGAACAGGTGGCCACACCGTCATCCTCAAAGTGGATCGCCAGGGCTACTTCCACGCGGCAAGCCCGGGCGACCTTACCCCATCCACGCGTCATGAAGACGTCCCCGTGTGGCACCACCTCGACTTCTGCTCTGGTTGCCAAGTTGCGGCACCCCGCGTGCGGCAGCCACAGCTCGACCGGCCCCCTCGGTGGCAGTTCGCTGGCGAAGAATCAAGGAAGCCGGATCCAAGTGTCTGGAGGTATCACCGCCCACACCACGAACTCGCGCGAGCTACCCTCGGCATGGGTCCGTGGGGCAGCCGGCAGGCCAATGGCGGCCCTGCCACCCTCATCAGACACCGCGCGACGGTGAACTCCATCATCTTGAGCGCGGGCATACAGGGGAAGCCAGGCGGAGGCATCGATTGCCAAGGCCTGGCCACCTCACGCCCAGCGCAAGCGTCGTCGGGAAGGTGGATTTGTTTCTTCGGCGTGAGGGGGTCAGGCACCTCCCTAGGAGCCTTCCCCTTCTCTGCCGCAGAGAACCTCCTGATCGGCGCCATGAGAGCGAGATGGAGAGGAGAAGAAGCAGGCAGGAGCAAGACAAAGAAGAGATGGGCAGGGGCTCCACCCGCTCGCACACTTATAGCTAGGAGAAGGTAAATCGTCGGCCTCCCACGATTTTCAGTAATGATGATCCTCTCTGCATGCAGCATGCAGTTGTCAAGTCGAGCAGTTGTCGAGGCAGCATGGGGAAATGGAGTCGCCCACGTCCAATCAATCGCCACGCGTCATCAAGGCCGCAGTCGGTTATGGCCCGCGGTGCTCCGCACTTGCCCTTTGGTTTCGCCTGGAAGCCAAGTCCGAGCGCGCCTTGGGCTCGGGTGCTACTATCGGCGTCCTGGATTGGGGGGTATCCAGCCCTGCCTGCCTGTGGCCCACCACGTGACTCCATCGACGGCCCGGTACGGCCCAGCTTCAGCACCAACACTGCAAGACCCTCGCGCGGGGCCAAGCCTCGCGAGGAGGACGACGCGAAGACCCCCGAAGGAAGTGGCCTCCTTAGCAGGGATCCTGAGGGTCGGAGAGTTCTATGCAGCTACCTCATGAGGTTCAGCTAACGTGAGCCATGATGACCAAGGTCAAGCGGGCGCCAAGCGGGTGCAGAGCACAGGTTTCCTCTTCGGTGTAAGGGAGGCAAGCCATAGGTGCGGAGTCCCGAGGAATCAGCCAAAGGTTTCCATTCTGGTGCAATAAGACCAAGACCGCCAGGACGGCAGGACGGAGGTCATCACCGAGCCCACCGCAGCGTCACGACCAGAGGCTTTTCATAGGCGAAGACTACTTTTGTCAGGATAGACTGTACTACTTGTCCCCTTTCAAATCCCGCCGTTGTGGAATCCCTTCCCTCTCATATTTGGGAAGAGGACCAAGGCCACTATATATAGGACTAGCCACCACCATAGAAGGGGACCAAAATAAAAACAAGTATAGCACCACACCAGCTCAAGAACACCTCACCTCCTAGGGCTTGTTCATCCTTTGTACTAGTTCATCCATAGCCCCTCGAGGCAATCCACCACAACACACTGGATTAGGGTATTACACCACAACGGTGGCCCCAACTAGTATAAATCTCTCTGTCTTTGTGTCTCTTTGAGGTCTACGCGCTAGGCTAGGGAGGATTGCGAGTAGGCAGACTGGGCAGGTTGAGATCTCCGCATGTACCCCAGAGTTTGAACCTCTCAAGGGTTGCCAGATCCATAAATCTGACAAAGTAAGTTGTCATTGGTGCAAAAAGGGCAATAAAAATTGCTCATAAAAATGTGAGATCATTTAGTGTAAGGGAAATTGAGCATTGTACGAACTTGTGATGGTGAAGAATAAAAGCGACATACTGCATAATAAAGGTTGTCATCACAAGGGGCAATATGATGTGACGTTCTCTTGCACTAAGGGGTTGAGCATACAAACAAAAAGCATGGCAACCTCTGCTTCCCTCTGCGAAGGGCCTATCTTTTACTTTCATGTATTTACTTTTATGCAAGAGTCAAAGTTTTTCTATCTATTCCTTTTAGTTTTCTCCTTTAGCAAGCATCATGTGGTGAGGAAAGATTGAGGCACATATGTCCAGTTGAATATGGGTGGCATAAGTTATTATTGTTGACATCACCCTTGAGGTGAGTGTGTTGGGAGGCGAAACTATAAGCCCCTATCTTTCTTTGTGTCCGGTTGAAACGTTTTGCTCATGTGTACGCGGTGAGTGTTAGCAATCATAGAAGACTAAATGATGGTTGATTATGTGGACTTGCCTAAAGGCTCTGATACGTGACCCTTCCTAAAAATATGATGAGTTGTAGTTGCAAAGTTGACTGAGAACATAGTTTGTTGGTTTCCAATAGAGTTTATGTTTTATACTTCAGAGTTGTGATGAACTGCCACTTGTTCATAAGAAGTCCATGATAAAAGTTCTATAATAAAAGTTTTGTATTAAACTTTGTTGCTATTATAATAAGTCACATGATGTTGCTATGTCCGTATTTTAGTTTTTATCGACACCTCTCTCTCTCTCTAAGCATGTGGCATCATGTTTTCCTACTCTTATTTATGTTGTTTTATTGTATAATAATGCTTTTTGGAGTAATTCTAATGCCTTTTCTCTCATAATATGCAAGGCATGCACCAAGGGGGAGGATTCTGGCAGCCGGAAATCTGGAGTTGAAAAATCTACGTCAAGCTACCTATTCTACAGAACTCCAAATAAGGTGAAACTCCCCGAGGATTTTTATGGAATATTTAAGGAATATTGGAGCAAATAAGTACCATAGGAGGGCCACCAGGTGGGCACAACCCACCTGGGCACGCCTGGCGCACCCTGATGGTTGCTGCCCTCTGTCGGTGCCAAAAGCGGCGTATCTCGTAGTAGGGGTCCTAAGCTAGGCGTCTTGGAGCGATGGTAACATGGACACGGGGTTTTACCTAGCTTCAGGCTCTCTTGAAGAGATAATACCCTACATGCTGCTTTTGATTGTATTCATATGAGGGGTAGTACAAATTACATGTATCTACCACGAGATTGTAGTAATGAATATGAGATTGTATATTGACTAGCCTGGCCTCGGTTTATATAACACACCAGAGGCCTAGGGTTTAGGAGAGTCCTTGCCTCGGGCGCCGAGTCTTGTGAGTCTTGTATGCGACAGGGGTTGTCCGAACTGGCCCATGAGTATACAGTCATGGGGGTCCTTGACCCAATCCAACTGATCGAGAGACAACGTGGTGAGTACCCCCTAGTCCAGGACACTGTCAGTAGCCCCCTGAACCGGTCTTCAAGTTCGGGACGCTCCTCGATTCTTCCGAACTGTTCTTCATCTTCGGTCATTGGTTTTGCAAACTGGTTCAACAAATCTCTCCATCTTCGATCTTGAGGATCGCCAAAGTGAATTCGAAGAGTTTACACGTCGGGTATCCGAGGAGCCCCTTTAAGTTTCCGGCCTTTATCAATGCCTTGTTATTTTTATGCCACACCTCAGGTTTGAAGTTGTTCCCGGGAGACAGTGTCCCCTTGCGTCTAAGCTCCAACGCCGGACTGCATTCGAGGTATCTCTTGCAGCCGAGCACCAATGCCGGACCGCTTTCGAGCTCCAACGCTGGTATGTATCCTTGCTCCATCGCCGAAATGTATCCGAGCTCCAGCGCCAGACTGTATCTGAAGATTATTGTTACAGCCGAGCTCCAATGCCGAACTGCATCTAAGGTATCATAGATCACCTTGGTTCAAAAAATTTGAAGGAGTTTAGCCGAGCTTAATGCCGGAAATGCCCTCTATGGAGCTAGCCACTAGTACCCAAACTTTATGCCGGACTGCTTCCGAGGTGGTGCACCACCTTGGGCATGGGCTGATTTTTATGGATTTAATTCTGAATTGTGCAATGTTATCTCTGACGAGATGTATAGCCAGTAGCCCTCAAGGTGTGTATCAGTTTAAAACCCGAGATGCGCCTGAAGGAAAACATGAAACCGCTGATCCTGGTAGCCCCTGAGACTCAGGTCGATGCGCGACATCGGCCTGAGGATCAACTCCTAGCTCGGCAACATACGTAGGAATAGAAACATGGTGTAATATATTAGGGAAAATAGTGATCGGCGAACAGGCCCTTGATAGAGGGTCTCGAGAAGTTGCCGTAATATATTAGCTTGACGCCGCATAGGTCCAGATGGTACCTATTGTTGTCCAAAGACGCGTTTGCGCATAGTTCGGTCAAGCCGAACACTGAGCACTTTGAATTTTCTGCATTGAATAGGCAGTGCAGTAGCCCTCGAGACATTGGTCGGGTGGCAACACCACATCAGGGGATCGATGTAACCCTTTAATATTTATAAATAATTAGCACAAAGCCTAGTAGCCCCTGAGCCTTAATGTGGACACGGGTGGCCGAATTAAGGATCGATATCCAGAGTAAAATCACAAAGTATGTGTAATGATTCTATGTATCCAAGTACTCTATTAATGCTTGGATACGCATTGTACAAAACTTTGTTGACCGACCATCGAATTCAACCTCCTCTGCCAGCAGCCGAGGAGTGTTTGTCCTACTTTATTAAGCCTTTACGAGGGCAAAGATTTACGGCAAACAAGGCAATCCAGCCATACGGTTTTATAAACAAAGGTACGCGGAGAGATATATTATATTCCTTTTTAACATAAGAAACATCTTCCAGAGAAAATAGTCGTGCTATCAGTTCCTTTCTTTGGGTTGTCATGCCAAGCATGATCATGAAACGTCAGCTCTGATCAATGTGGGAGCAAAATATTGAGGATTTATTCGGGGAAAGTTCCCGAATTCTATGGTATTAATGAACCAAAATTTT
This sequence comes from Triticum aestivum, assembly GCF_018294505.1. Classification (NCBI taxonomy): domain Eukaryota; kingdom Viridiplantae; phylum Streptophyta; class Magnoliopsida; order Poales; family Poaceae; genus Triticum; species Triticum aestivum. Next base: position 255,926,331 of record NC_057810.1, read on the forward strand.
CACTTCCGTCACTACCGACCAATGTGATCCTTTAAGATTGCTAGCTGTCGGCTTCACCCAGTCTGAGGTACTAACTCGGATGACCCGGTAGTAACAATCATAGAGTTGCTCCCTTTATTGCCTAGTCGAACAATCCGGAACGTAGGGGTAAGCACAGGAGCCAGGCAACCCAGCTTGGCCAAAATCGTAAGTCAAATTGATGCATATTTATGGCTTTATATAACGATAATTATGGAAGGCAACGCTTGTATAATGAAAACAAACGCTGATGATATATACTTGTTTTGACTCCATTGCGACCGTTTATCAGTTGAAAGTGTCCCATCTTCGGCTTCTACCCCTTTGTAGATACTACGCTCGGTGTTTCCGCAATAACAAAACAACCCTTAGCCGACGCATCGGTGCCCGGAGACGATTGTGTTAGTAGAAACAAGGCGATTAGATATCCGAGCTTTATAACTTTCACTTAGTCATAGGAGCTTTAAACTGGTGAAACTAGCTACGAGTCCCCGGTTAGTGTTCGGCGACAGCTGAGGTCAAGCCGTAAAAACTTGACGTCCGAACAAGATCAAGTGTTCGGTGTCAATCCGAAAATTAGAAAAGAATTGTGCTTCTGTCGTGCTTTAACATGATACATCCGATCTTAAGACTTCACGCGGGACAGCCTACGGCTTCAAGCTCCTTATCCCAAAGGAGGAGTACTTCTCCGAGGCCAATTTAGCGAACTAAACTCGAGCGGCTTTCAGAGAGAAGACATGCTATCTAGCTACTGACCATATATACGATTCAAAAAAGGAGTGGTATAAAAAGACTTTGCAACCACCAAGAAGAAAATACATTTACTATAAAACAGCTCATATAAATTTAAGAGCCCCCAAGGGACTTGGGTAAAAGAATTTTATGTATAATGATTGTATGTACCGAAGTACTTATATCATATATGTGTTCACCCGAACTTTAAACGCGTCTTAACAGACCGTCGGCTTCTCGCTCTTCAGTCAAGGGCCGAAAATTTTTATGTACTCCACTTTTCGAGAATATTGACGGTGTTTCCGCTAACCAGGAAGTCAGGTCATAAGGCTGTGATAGACAAAGCGCGCTCACGGAACTTATGCTATATTACCGACAAAGTGTAAGAATCATCTTTGAAGAAAATAGTACCCCCACCGATACCTTTCTTCGGTTGCTCATTATTACTATGAGACTTGTGCAATAGATTTTTTGTACTCATGAGTTCCGTTGTGTGCCGCCCATTATTGAAAACAATAAGAGCGCTAGCTTTCAGCTTCACCCAGTCTGAGGTCTGGCTCGGATGACCCGATTGTGACAATCGCAGAGGTGCTCCGTTTACTCCCTAGCCGAACAATCGGGAACGTAGGGGTAAACACAGGAGCCAGGCAACCCAGCTTGCAGAACACTTAGGTCAATATGGTGCATATTGTGGCGTAATACATGAACAAGGAACGAAGCCGTACAAGTATAATCATATGCAAGAGGAAAAGCTCCATGAAGGAAGCCCCCAAATAAAAAGGGTATTTGAGTATGTGTATCACAAACAAAGTTATGACAAGGATTTTTTCACAAACAACTTCTTTCAAAAAAGTATAATGCTTGGTCGAACCGAACGCATGTTAAAAATTTAAAGCTTTGAGCATGAAAGCGACTTAGCTGGTTAATGCGTTCGACATTGATGACGTGATCCGAGCTTGATGAGGGACAAGGTCCCATCCCCCAAGCCGTTGCTGAGGTGGTGGAGCGAATAGCTCAGCAATCCGAAGCGGTGACATAGCCCAGCCAATGCAGGCCAGCATAGTGACGTCAAAGCCCCCGGTGTGGGGTAATCAAATGTTGACGAAGTCCCCCGTCCAGCTGAGGTGACGTGGTATGTTAGTACGTCGAGGTGACAACACTGCCCGACCCGGATCATTTTCCTATGCACAAAAATAGTGTAAACCAAAGATAATAGTAATAATAATAAATAAAAAAAATTGTTGCATAATAAATAATTTATGCAAAATTGTTGCATAATTGGCCAGTGCGCCGAACACTCAATGAGGTAGAGCTTTCTCGGTGATGCCGAAGTCCCCGAGGCGACCGAACACATCGGTATGGCAACGCGACCAACAAGTTGATCATGCGAGCCGATTTACGCTGATTAGGACGATGGCGTCAGCTTGCCGAAGAGACCGCATGACGTAGTCGAAATCCATTACCTGCTTAATTAAATAATATAAAGAGAGAAAAGGAAATAAGGAGGTCAAATCTCCTTGTGATTGCACCGAGCCGAACTCTCTTCGGACTCAATGGGCGTGGTTGCGCCAGGTAATGCGCGGTGTAAGTCAACTGCTTAACAACGGGGTCTTCCTGATAGAATGGCCGCAGACATGCTGACACAGGGACGCATGCTGAGGCGACGCCACAACTTGATCGATGCAGGCAGGACGACGACGTCGGCCCACAGAGTTGACGGTGTGACGCAGTCGAGTTGGTTACCTGCACATGTAAAATAGTGCAAGGAAGAAATAACAACAATAATAATAGTTGAAGAAAAATGATTATTTGCAGAATTAAGTTTATGCAAAGTGCGTCGCTTGTGGGTGTGCTGCCAGTAGCGGCAGACCTCGGGCCTGGCGCATTGCCAGGCAGCGGAAAATTTCTTCATCTCATTCCGATCGTCCCGTCGATCCGCGCCGATCACCATATTGACGCATACATCATGTACAAGAGTCGGCGTATCTCTATGAGACTAATGTAGTACAGACCAACAGAAGAAAAAAAATCCACACGTAATAACTTTACGTGCTAGCCGAATAGTTAGGAAAGACAAAACCTGGAACTATTTTGCATGTAGCAGACCGAAGAGGAAATTCTTCAAGATCCCAAGTGACCTAACACTAAACTTGACGGGAGTGTTGTACTTAGACAAATAGTATTATATTTAAGGGATTGATTGACTTCCCTGGTGGATCACGTGAAGAGGAACTACAGCATGTCCTTGCTTGATCCCACACGATCCTGAAAAAGGAGCTGGGCACTGTGGCTCTCCTGAGGACCACGTGCGGAACCTGAAAAGTTGTAGTGGTGTAGGGTTTTTTTTTACGGCGAGCAACGCCTTGATCGGCCCAATCCGATCTTGCCGCAGAGCAAGGCCACGAGATGTCCTGCCGCAGCTGCTATCGGCATGCCACCATACCCATGCGCGCCTTCTAATGAAGATTTGCACGCGCATCAAGGTCATCCACAGATGCTTTTCCTGGGATAGATGGCTAGCTGCCGCACTCGGGGCTGCCAAAAAATTCTCATGTGGACAAAATAGCACGGGAAAGCAGAGATCTCTTTGCAAACAAATTGATCTATGTAGAACAAAATAAATTGAAGGAACAACACCTGATTTAGCATCGTTTGAAAATCTCATCGAACCGCGACGATCGCCTAGCGGACTCTCAATGAAAGCACCAATGGCGATGTCAAAACCGGCGTATCTCGTAGTAGGGGTCCTAAGCAAGGCGTCTTGGAGCGATGGTAACATGGACACAGGGTTTTACCTAGCTTCGGGCTCTCTTGAAGAGATAATACCCTACATGTTGCTTTTGATTGTATTCATATGAGGGGTAGTACAGAGTACATGTATCAACCACGAGATTGTAGTAACGAATATGAGATTGTCTATTCACTAGCCTGTCCTCCGTTTATATAACACACCGGAGGCCTAGGGTTTAGGAGAGTCCTCGCCTTGGGCGCCAAGTCTTGTGGAGTCTTCCTTGTATGCGGCAGGGGTTGTCCAAACTGGCCCATGAGTATACGGCCATGGGGGTCCTTGGCCCAATCCAACGGATCGGGAGATGACGTGGTGAGTACCCCCTAGTCCAGGACACTGTCACCCTCCTCGGCCCACCTCCGGTGCCCATCTTCTGGTATATAAGTCATTTTGACCTAGAAAAAATAAGGGGAGGACATTCAGGACGAAGCGTCGCCGCCTCGAGGTGGAACTTTGGCAGGAGCACTTTTGCCCTCCGGCGGAGCGATTCCGCCGGGGGAACTTCCCTTCCCTCCCTAACACGGAAATCATCATCATCATCATCACCAAAAACTCTCCCATCTTGGGGAGGGCTATCTTCATCAACATCTTCACAGCACCAACTCCTCTCAAACCCTAGTTCTTCTCTTGCATTCAATCTTTGTATCAAAACTATAGATTGGTGCCCGTAGGTGACTAGTAGTGTTGATTACATCTTGTAGTTGATTACTATATGGTTTATTTGGTGGAAGATTATATGTTCATATCCATTATGCTATTCAATACCCCTCTGATTTTGAGCATGTTTATCATTTTTGAGTACTTACTTTCGTTCTTGAGGTCACGGGAGAAATCATGTTGCAAGTAATCATGTGAACTTGATATGTGTTCGATATTTTGGTGGTATGTATGTTGCCATTCTCTTAGTGGTGTCAAGTGAACGTCGACTACATGACACTTCACCATATTTGGGCCTAAGGGAATGCATTATGGAGTAGTTATTAGATGGTGGGTTGCGAGAGTGACAGAAGCTTAAAGCCCAGTTCATGCGCTATTCCGTAAGGGACCGATTGGATCCAAAAGTTTAATGCTATGTTTAGAATTTATTCTTAATACTTTTCTCGTAGTTGTGGATGCTTGCAAGAGGGTTAATCATAAGTAGGAGGTTTGTTCAAGTAAGAACAACACCTACGCACCGGTCCACCCACATATCAAATTATCAAAGTACTGAACACGAATTAAGCCAACATGATGGAAGTGACTAAATGAAATTCCCGCGTACCCTCAAGAACACTTTACTTATGATAAGAAACCTTTTTGGCATGTCCTTTGCCTCAAAAGGACAGGGCTACCTTGCTACACTTTTGTTACTACTATTGTTACTTGCTCGTTACAAATTATCTTGCTACCAAACTACTCTGCGACTTACAGTAGTACTTGCAGACATTGCCTTGCTGAAAACCAATTGTCATTTCCTTCTACTCTTCGTTGGGTTTGACACTCTTACTTATTGATAAGGGCTACAATTGAACCCATATACTTGTGGGTCATCAATTGTATGTTGTCCTTTGGGGTGCCCCCCTTCCCCATATATAAAGGAGGATAGGGGGAGGCTGGCCGACCTTGTAGGGCGCGCCAAGAGGGAGGAGTCCTACTAGGACGCCAAGTTCTAGTAGGATTCCACTTGGTGGAAGGAGGGAAGAAGGAAGGAAGAGGGAGAGGGAGAGGGAAAGGGGGGCCGCGCCCCCTCCCCTAGTCCTATTCGGACTCCCCATGGGGGGCGCCACCCCCTTGCGGGCTGTCCTCTCTCTCCCCTAATGACCATGTTGGCCCGTTGCTTCCCCGGGGGCTTCCGGTAACCCTCCAGCACTCCGTTTTTACCGGGTACCTCTTGGAACTCTTCCGGTGTCCGAATAACATCGTCCAATATATCAGTCCTTATGTCTTGACCATTTTGGGACTCCTCGTCATGTCCGTGATCTCATCCGAGACTCCTAACAAACTTCGGTCATCAAATCACATAACTCATAATACAGATCGTCATCGAACATTAAGCGTGCGGACCCTACGGATTCGAGAACTATGTAGACATGATTGAGACACATCTCCGATCAATAACCAATAGCAAAACTGGATGCTCATACTGAATCCTACATATTCTACGAAGATCTTTATCGGTCAAACTGCACAACAACATACGTTGTTGTTGGAAATATGCCCTAGAGGCAATAATAAATTGGTTATTATTATATTTCCTTGTTCATGATAATCGTTTATTATCCATGCTATAACTGTATCGATAGGAAACTCATATACATGTGTGGATACTTAGACAACACCATGTCCCTAGTAAGCCTCTAGTTGACTAGCTCGTTGATCAACAGATGGTTATGGTTTCCTGACCATGGACATTGGATGTCATTGATAACGGGATCACATCATTAGGAGAATGATGTGATGGAAAAGACCCAATCCTAAGCCTAGAACAAAGATCGTGTAGTTCGTATGCTAAAACTTTTCTAATGTCAAGTATCTTTTCCTTAGACCATGAGATTGTGCAACTCCCGGATACCGTAGGAATGCTTTGGGTATACCAAACGTCACAATGTAACTGGGTGGCTATAAAGGTGCACTACAGGTATCTCCGAAAGTGTCTGTTGGGTTGGCACGAATCGAGACTGGGATTTGTCACTCCGTGTAAACGGAGAGGTATCTCTGGGCCCACTCGGTAGGACATCATCATAATGTGCACAATGTGACCAAGGGGTTGATCACGGGATGATGTGTTACGGAACGAGTAAAGAGACTTGCTGGTAATGAGATTGAACAAGGTATCGGTATACCGACGATCGAATCTCGGGCAAGTACAATACCGTTAGACAAAGGGAATTGTATACGAGATCGATTGAGTCCTTGACATTGTGGTTCATCCGATGAGATCATCGTGGAACATGTGGGAGCCAACATGGGTATCCAGATCCCGCTGTTGGTTATTGGCCGGAGAGTTGTCTTGGTCATGTCTATGTGTCTCCCGAACCCGTAGGGTCTACACACTTAAGGTTCGATGATGCTAGGGTTATAAAGCAAGTTTGTATGTGGTTACCGAATGTTTTTCGGAGTTGCGGATGATATCCCGGACGTCACGAGGAGTTCCGGAATGGTCCGGAGGTAAAGATTTATATATGGAAAGTTGTTGTTCGGGTTCCGGAAAAAGTTCGGGTTTTTTCGTTATTGTACTGGGAAGCTTCCAGAAGGTTCCGGAGGATTCCGGAGGGGTCCGGACGTCCGTAAATTGTTCCACCATGTCCAATACAGTAGCATGGGCTGTAGGGGGGCGCCCTAGACTTAATGGGCCAGGGGCACCAGCCCCCCCAAGGCCCATGCGCATGGGAGAGGGAAAACCCTAAGGGGGGAGGGCCTCCACTTGACTTGGGAGGCACTCCTCCCCCCCTTGGCCGCCGCCCCCTCCTCAGATTGGATCTGAGGGGGCCGGCCCCCCTCTCCCTTGCCCCTATATATATGTGGGGGGTGGGAGGGCAGCCGCACCACAAGTTCTGGCGCAGCCCTCCCCCTCTCCCAAGAACTCCTCCTCTCCCGTGGTGCTTGGCGAAGCCCTGCAGGATTGCCACGCTCCTCCACCACCACCACGCCATTGTGTTGCTGCTGGACGGAGTCTTCCTCAACCTCTCCCTCTCTCCTTGCTGGATCAAGGCATGGGAGACGTCACCGGGCTGTACGTGTGTTGAACACGGAGGTGCCGTCCGTTCGGCACTAGGATCTCCGGTGATTTGGATCACGACGAGTACGACTCCTTCAACCCCGTTCTCTTGAATGCTTCCGCTTAGCGATCTACAAGGGTATGTAGATGCACTCTCCTTCCCCTCGTTGCTGGTTTCTCCATAGATAGATCTTGGTGACACGTAGGAAAATTTTGAATTTCTGCTACGTTCCCCAACAGTGGTATCAGAGCTAGGTCTATTGCGTAGATTCTTTGCACGAGTAGAACACAAAGTAGTTTCGACGGTATTGTGGGATGAAGCGGCCCGGACCGACCTTACACGTACACTTACGTGAGACAGGTTCCACCGATTGACATGCACTTGGTGCATAAGGTGGCTAGCGGGTGCCAGTCTCTCCCACTTTAGTCGGAACGGATTCGATGAAAAGGGTCCTTATGAAGGGTAAATAGCAATTGGCATATCACGTTGTGGTTTGGCGTAGGTAAGAAACGTTCTTGCTAGAAACCCATAGCAGCCACGTAAAACATGCAAACAACAATTAGAGGACGTCTAACTTGTTTTTGCAGGGTATGCTATGTGATGTGATATGGCCAAGAAGAATGTGATGAATGATATGTGATGTATGAGATTGATCATGTTCTTGTAATAGGAATCACGACTTGCATGTCAATGAGTATGACAACCGGCAGGAGCCATAGGAGTTGTCTTAATTTATTGTATGACGTGCGTGTCATTGAACAACGCCATGTAATTACTTTACTTTATTGCTAACCGGTAGCCATAGTAGTAGAAGTAATAGTTGGCGAGACAACTTCATGAAGACACGATGATGGAGATCATGATGATGGAGATCATGGTGTAATGCCGGTGACGATGATGATCATGGAGCCCTGAAGATGGAGATCAAAAGGAGCAAAATGATATTGGCCATATCATGTCACTATTTGATTGCATGTGATGTTTATCATGTTTATGCATCTTGTTTACTTAGAACGACGGTAGTAAATAAGATGATCCCTTACAACAATTTCAAGAAGTGTTCTCCCCTAACTGTGCACCGTTGCTAAAGTTCGTCGCTTCTAAGCACCACGTGATGATCGGGTGTGATGGATTCTTACGTTCACATACAACGGGTGTAAGACAGATTTACACACGCGAAACACTTAGGGTTAACTTGACGAGCCTAGCATGCACAGACATGGCCTCAGAACACAGAGACCGAAAGGTCGAGCATGAGTCGTATAGTAGATACGATCAACATGAAGATGTTCACCGATGATGACTAGTCCGTCCCACGTGATGATCGGACACGGCCTAGTTGACTCGGATCATGTAATCACTTTGTTGACCAGAGGGATGTCTATCTGAGTGGGAGTTCATAAGATGAACTTAATTATCCTGAACATAGTCAAAAGATCTTTGCAAATTATGCCGTAGGCTCGCGCTTTAGTTCCACTGTTTTAGATATGTTCCTAGAGAAAATATAGTTGAAAGTTGATAGTAGCGATCATTCGATCAGTAGAAAGCTTATGTCCTTAATGCACCGCTCAGTGTGTTGAACCCCAAACGTCGTTTGTGGATGTTGCGAACATCGGAAAAACACATTTTGATAACTACGTGATAGTTCAGTTAAATGGTTTAGAGCTGAGGCACCAAAGACGTTTTCGAAACGTCGCGGAACATATGAGATGTTTCGAGGGCTGAAATTGGGATTTCAGGCTCGTGCCCACGTCATGAGGTATAAGACCTCCGACGATTTTCTTAGCCTACAAACTAAGGGAGAAAAGCTCAATCGTTGAGCTTGTGCTCAGATTGTCTGAGTGCAACAATCACTTGAATCGAGTGGGAGTTGATCTTCCAGATGAGATAGTGATGTTTCTCCAAAGTCATTGCCACCAAGATGCTAGAGCTTCGTGATGAACTATAACATATCAGGGATAGATATGATGATCCTTGAGGTATTCGCGTTGTTTGACATCGCGAAAGTAGAAATCAAGAGGGAGCATCAATTGTTGATGGTTGGAGAAACCACTAGTTTCAAGAAGGGCAAGGACAAGAAGGGATTCTTCATGAAATGGCAAATCAGCTGCTACTCTAGTGAAGAAACCCAAGGTTGAACCTAAACCCAAGACTAAGTGCTTCTGTAATAAGGGAAACAGCCACTGGAGCAGCATTACCCTAGATACTTGGTAGATGAGAAGGCTGGCAAGGTCGATAGAAGTGTATTGGATATACATTATGTTAATGTGTACTTTACTAGTACTCCTAGTAGCACCAGGGTATTAAGATACCGGTTCGGTTGCTAAGTGTTAGTAACTCGAAATAAAAGAGCTACGAAATAAACGGAGACTAGCTAAAGGTGAGCTGACGATATGTGTTGGAAGTGTTTCCAAGTTTGATGTGATCAAACATCGCACGCTCCCTCTACCATCAAGATTAGTATTAAACCTGAATAATTGTCATTGTGTGTTTGCGTTGAGCATATACATGATTGGATTATGTCTATCGCAATACGGTTATTCATTTAAAGAGAATAATGGTTACTCTATTTATTTGAATAATACCTTCAATGGTCTTGCACCTAAAGGAATGGTTTATTGAATCTCTATCGTAGTGATACACATTTTCATGCCAAAAGATATAAGATAGTAATGATAGTACCACTTACTTGTGGCACTGCCATGTAAGTCATATTGGTATAAAACGCATGAAGAAGCTCCATGTTGATGGATCTTTGGACTCACTCGTTTTTGAAAAGTTTGAGACATGCGAACCATGTCTATTGGTGTATACGCATGAAGAAACTCCATGTAGATGGATCGTTTGGACTCACTTGATTTTGAATCACTTGAGATATGCAAATCATACCAGATGGGCAAGATGACTGAAAAGCCTCAGTTTCAGTAAGATGGAACAAGATAGCAACTTGTTGAAAGTAACACATTTTGATGTGTGCAGTCCAATGAGTGCTGAGGCATGCAGTGAATATCGTTATGTTCTTACTTCACAGATGATTCGAGTAGATGTTGAGTATATTTACTTGATGAAACAAAAGTCTGAATTATTGAATGGTTCAAGTAATTTCAGAGTGAAGTTGAAGATCATCGTGACAAGAGGATAAAATGTCTTTGATATGATCATAAAGATGAGTATCTGAGTTACGAGCTTTGGCACGCAATTAAGACATTGTGGAAATTTGTTTCACAATTAATACCGCCTGGAACACCATAGTTTGATGGTGTCCCCGAACATCATAGTTGCACCCTATTGGATATGGTGCGTACCATGATGTCTCTTATCGAATTACCACTATCGTTCATGGGTTAGGCGTTAGAGACAACCGCACTCACTTCAATAGGGCACCACATAATTCCGTTGAGATGACACCGTATGAATTGTGGTTTATAGAAACCTAAGCTGTCACTTCTTAAAAGTTTGGGGCTGCGACGCTTATGTGAAAAAGTTTCAGGTTGATAAGCTCGAACCCAAAGCGGATAAAATGCATCTTCATAGGACACCCAAAACAGTTGGGTATACCTCCTAATTCAGATCCGAAAGCAATAGTGATTGTTTCTTGAACCGCATCCTTTCTCGAGGAAAAGTTTGTCTCGAAAAGTTGAGTGGGAGGATGGTGGAGACTTGATTTGGTTATTGAACCATCACTACAACTAGTGTGTAGCAGGGCACAGGAAGTTGTTCCTGTGTCACCTACACCAATTGAAGTGGAAGCTTATGATAGTGATCATGAAGCTTCAGATCAAGTCACTACCGAACCTCGTAGGACGACAAGGACGCGTACTGCTTCGGAGTGGTACGGTGATCCTGTCTTGAAGGTCATGTTGCTAGACAACAATGAACCTACGAGCTATGGAGAAGCAATGGTGGGCCCATATTCCGACAAATGGTTAGAAGACATGAAATCCGAGATAGGATCCATGTATCAGAACAAAGCATGGACTTTGGTGGACTTGCCCGATGATCGGCAAGCCATTGAGATAAATGGATCTTTAAGAAGAAGACGGACGTGGACGGTAATGTCACCATCTATGAAGCTCGACTTGTGGCAAAGGGCTTTTTCGCAAGTTCAAGGAGTTGACTACAATGAGATTTTCTCATCCGTAGTGATGCTTAAGTCCGTCGGAATCATGTTAGCATTAGATGCATTTATGAAATCTGGCAGATGGATGTCAAAACGAGTTTCCTTACCAGTTTTGTAAGGAAAGGTTGTATGTGATACAATCAGAAAGTTTTTGTCGATCCTAAGGATGCTAAAAGGTATGCTAGCTCCAGCGATCCTTCCATGGACTGGAGTAAGCATCTCGGAGTTGGAATGTGCACTTTGATAAGATGATCAAAGAATTTTGGTTTATACAAAGTTTATGAGAAACTTGTATTTCCAAATAAGTGAGTGGGAGCACTATAGAATTTCTGATAAGTATATGTTGTAAACATATTGTTGATCAGAAATGATGTAGAATTTCTAGAAAGCGTATAGGGTTATTTGAAAAGTGTTTTTCAATGGAAAACCTGGATTAGGCTACTTGAACAATAAGCATCAAGATCTATAAGATAGATCAAAATGCTTAATAGTACTTTCCAATGAGCACATACCTTGACATGATCTTGAAGGTGTTCAAGATGGATCCGTCAAAGAAGGAGTTCTTGCCTGAGTTGTAAGGTATGAAGTTAAGACTTAAAGCTCGACCACGGCAGAAAAGAGAGAAAGGACGAAGGTCGTCCCCTATGCTTTAGACGTAGGCTCTATAGTATGCTATGCTGTGTACCGCACCGGAAGTGTGCCTTGCCATGAGTCAGTCAAGGGGTACAAGAATGATCCAGGAATGGATCATTGGACAACGGTCAAAATTGTCCTTGGAGTAAATAAGGACATGTTTCTCGATTATGGAGCTGATAAAGAGTTCGGCGTAAAGGGTTACGTCGATGCAAGCTTGAACACCTATCCGAGTGACTCTGAGTAGCAAACTGGATACGTATAGTGGAGCGACCATTTGGAATAACTCCAAGTGGAGCGTGGAAGCAGCATTTACAATATGACCTAGAGATTTGCGAAGTACATACGGATCTGAATGTTGCAGACCCGTTGACTAAAACCTCTCTCACAAGCCAAACATGATCAAACCCCAGAACTCATTGAGTCTTAGTCACATGATGATGTGAACTAGTTTAATGACACTAGTAAACTCTTTGGATGTTGGTCACATGGCGATGTGATCTATGAGTGTTAATCACATGATGATGTGAACTAGATTATTGACTCTAGTGCAAGTGGGAGACTGTTGGAAATATGCCCTAGAGGCAATAATAAATTGGTTATTATTATATTTGCTTGTTCATGATAATCGTTTATTATCCATGCTATAATTGTATTGATAGGAAACTCAGATACATGTGTGGATACATAGACAACACCATGTCCCTAGTAAGCCTCTAGTTGACTAGCTCGTTGATCAACAGATGGTTATGGTTTCCTGACCATGGACATTGGATGTCATTGATAACGGGATCACATCATTAGGAGAATGATGTGATGGAAAAGACCCAATCCTAAGCCTAGCACAAAGATCGTGTAGTTCATATGCTAAAGCTTTTCTAATGTCAAGTATATTTTCCTTAGACCATGAGATTGTGTAACTCCCGGATACCGTAGGAATGCTTTGGGTGTACCAAATGTCACAACGTAACTGGGTGGCTATAAAGGTGCACTACAGGTATCTCCGAAAGTGTCTGTTGGGTTGGCACGAATCGAGACTAGGATTTGTCACTCCTTGTAAATGGAGAGGTATCTCTGGGCCCACTCGGTAGGACATCATCATAATGTGCACAATGTGACCAAGGGGTTGATCACGGGATGATGTGTTACGGAACGAGTAAAGAGACTTGCTGGTAACGAGATTGAACAAGGTATCGGTATACCAACGATCGAATCTCGGGCAAGTACAATACCGTTAGACAAAGGGAATTGTATACAGGATCGATTGAGTCCTTGACATCGTGGTTCATCCGATGAGATCATCGTGGAACATGTGGGAGCCAACATGGGTATCCAGATCCCGCTGTTGGTTATTGGCCGGAGAGTTGTCTTGGTCATGTCTACGTGTCTCCCGAACCCGTAGGGTCTACACACTTAAGGTTCGATGACGCTAGGGTTATAAAGGAAGTTTGTATGTGGTTACCGAATGTTGTTCGGAGTCCCGTATGATATCCCGGACGTCACGAGGAGTTCCAGAATGGTCCGGAGGTAAAGATTTATAAATGGAAAGTTGTTGTTCGGGTTCCGGAAAAAGTTCAGGTTTTTTCGGTATTGTACCGGGAAGCTTCCAGAAGGTTCCGGAGGATTCCGGAGGGGTCCGGAGGTCCGGAAATTGTTCCACCACGTCCAATACGGTAGCATGGGCTGTAGGGGGGCGCCCTAGCCTTAATGGGCCAGGGGCACCAGCCCCCCCAAGGCCCATGCGCATGGGAGAGGGAAACCCCTAAGGGGGGAGGGCCTCCACTTGACTTGGGAGGCACTCCTCCCCCCCTTGGCCACCGCCCCCTCCTCAGATTGGATCTGAGGGGGCCGGCCCCCCTCTCCCTTGCCCCTATATATATGTGGGGGGTGGGAGGGCAGCCACACCACAAGTTCTGGCGCAGCCCTCCCCCTCTCCCAAGAACTCCTCCTCTCCCGTGGTGCTTGGCGAAGCCCTGCAGGATTGCCACGCTCCTCCACCACCACCACGCCGTTGTGTTGCTGCTGGACGGAGTCTTCCTCAACCTCTCCCTCTCTCCTTGCTGGATCAAGGCATGGGAGACGTCACCAGGCTGTACGTGTGTTGAACGCGGAGGTGCCGTCCGTTCGGCACTAAGATCTCCGGTGATTTGGATCACGACGAGTACGACGCCTTCAACCCCGTTCTCTTGAACGCTTCCGCTTAGCGATCTAAAAGGGTATGTAGATGCACTCTCCTTCCCCTCGTTGCTGGTTTCTCCATAGATAGATCTTGGTGACATGTAGGAAAATTTTGAATTTTTGCTACATTCCCCAACAGTTGTTGCCTTTGTCATCGGTATGTTACTTGCCCGAGATTCGATCGTCGGTATCATCATACCTAGTTCAATCTCGTTACCGGCAAGACTCTTTACTCATTCTATAATACTTCATCCCGTAACTAACCCATTAGTCACATTGCTTGCAAGGCTTATAGTGATAAGCATTACCGAGAGGACCCAGAGAAACCTCTCCGATACACGGAGTGACAAATCTTAATCTTGATCTATGCCAACCCAAAAAACACCTTCAGATACACCTGTAGAGAAACTTTATAATCACCAACTTATGTTTTCATGTTTGATAGCACACAAGGTGTTCCTCCGGTATTCGGGAGTTGCATAATCTCATAGTCCGAGGAACGCGTATAAGTCATGCAGAAAGCAGTAGCAATGAAACTGTAACGATCATAATGCTAAGTTATCGGATGGGTCTTTTTCATCACATCATTCTCTTTGATTAACGAGCTAGTCAAGTAGAGGCATACTAGGGACACTCTGTTTTGTCTATGTATTCACACATGTACTAAGTTTCCGGTTAATACAATTCTAGCATGAATAATAAACATTTATCATGATATAAGGAAATATAAATAACAACTTTATTATTGCCTCTAGGGCATATTTCCTTCACGTTCGAATACATCCACCAGTGTCAAGCTTCTGGTCATGCGTGTGGCCTGCTTAAATTGGATTTCACCAAAGCAGTCAACACGATACATCATGAAGCCATGATTGAAATCATGCGTCACATGGGCTTTGATGAGAAGTGGATTGGGTGGATCAAGTGCATCTTCTCCTCGGGCTCTTCGTCAGTTCTCCTTATTTGCACCCCTGGGAAGCAGTTCTCTTGAAAGTGTGGTGTGAGGCAAGGTGATCCTCTGTCACCCCTCATCTTCATCCCGACAGCGATTCTGTTGCAAGCTGCAATCAATGATGCTTGCTGAGCTGGCCTGCTGCAACTACCAATCCCCTCACGCAATGACGAATACGCAATTATCCAATACGCAGACAATACGATTATGGTGTTTTTGGCTTGCCCAATTCAATCTCGGGTGCTGAAGAAAATCTTAGTCAACTAGGCTACATCGGTTGGACTTCAGATTAACTTTCATAAATCAACCCTTGTGCCGATCAACTTGGACCCCACGACTGCATCGGATATGGCAGGGATTTTTGGCTGTGCGGTTGGTTAGATGTTGTTCACATGTCTAGGGTTGCCGATGGGGACCACCCATTCCACTATGTCTGACCTGATGCCCACGGTCACATTGGTATAGAGAAGAATACCAGCGGTGGCCTCACTGCTTGATTACGGCTCCAAGTTGACATTACTGAATTCAGTGGTGACCTCATTGGCTGTGTATGCGATGTTCTCGATCAAGCTAAACCGCAAGATCATTGAACACCTTGATAAGTTGTGTAGATCTTTCCTTTGGGTGAAGAAAACAGATGATGGGCTTAAGGGTAACTCGCTGGCGGCATGGGACCTAGTGTGCAGGCCAAAACACAGGGGGGACTGGAGGTAATAAACCACAAAATTCAGAACCAGGGGCTCCTTTTGAATAAACTCCACAACTTTTACAATAGGGCTGATGTCCCCTTGGGTGAACCTAGTTTGGAGAACATACTACAGTGATCGAATCCCTCATGCAACCGACCCGTGTGGCTCCTTCTGGTGGAGAGATCTCATGCAGTTGTCAGACATTTACAGAGGGATTACAAAAGCCACAGTAGTCGTAGGAGATACGATCCTATTTTGGAAAGATGAATTGGATGATTCACTGCTCCAATATAGATTCCCGCAGGCTTTCCCTTTTAACAAAGAGCCGGACGTATCTGTTAAACATCTATTGTATTTTGAAAGGTTGGGGGACGTGTTCCACCTGCCCCTCTCGGTTGAAGATCGTTAGGAAGTGATTAGTTTGCAGCAGATAACCTCTGATGTTGCTCTTGATGAAGGAATGGATGCCAGGACATATGTTTGGAGTGGGAATGGTTTTCAAACAACCAAATACTATGATCATTGCTTCAGGCAGATATAGGTGGACGAGGCCTTTGAGTGGATTTGGAAATATAAATGCACGATGCAATGGAAGGTGTTTGTGTGGCTTCTACTGGTTGACCGGCTAAACACCAGAAACATGTTGAGGAGGAGACATTACAAAATTCAGAATGATTATTACACCTGTCTATTGTGCCAGAACCCACCTAAAGAAGATGTCACATATCTTTTCTTCAACTGCCCTTTCAGTCAGAGATGTTGGGATGCCGTTGGGATCCATTGGCCAGATGATGACTGCAGACAAAGGCTGATACACGCTGGTAGAGACTTGTGGGATCGGCTCATGTTCATGGAGGTATTTACGGTGGCCGCATGGGGTATTTGGAAGGAAAGGAATGACAAGCATTTCAGGGGGATCCAGCCATTGTTTGAGTCTTGGAAGGCTAGATTCAAGGACTTTGCTATGCTAGTCCATAGGGCTAAATAGGAGTTTGCCCCCTACATTCTTTCCTGTGTAGCTTCTTTGTAATATTTTCTTACACCTTTCTCCCTGTAGTCTATCCCCCCCTCGTTCACAATGTAGCTTGTAAAGAAAGGGAGTGACTGGACTGTTTTGACACGCTAAACTTTTAATATAAAGTCAGTGGGATCCTTTCCCAATGTCATCAGTTCTCGAAAATAGCGTGTTCCTCGACCCAATTGTGATTGAAGTTCTAGATGTGTCACTAAGGTTCACTCATGATGCATCACCAACATCTTCAGGAAAAAGACAACATCGAATTTCCTAGGACTAAGTTGTAATATTTGTTTCCTGTAAGGATGATCTTGCAAGTGTTAGGTTCATTTAATATGTGGTATATTTTGCCTCTTTGCGATAAAAATGACAATCTTGCATGGCATCTTGCCATCCAATGAGCATCAGAGTTTAATTCAGGAATCTAATGGTTTCGTTTATGGTATCCTCGGGACATGAGTGTATTTCAATTTTTTGAGTGTGGAGGAAGCTAAATTCGAGCGTCATGGGATATACATTTAGGGCTAGGCATGCACCCTCCTATCATTTTGTAAAAAAAATGGTATCCGCACCACTATCTCAACTCGAATGATGGAGATACATATTCTATTTAGGATTTGAAGCTGGAGGCCTATGGTATTTGTAGTGCTTACACTAGATTTGTATGGATCAATTAGTTTAAGCAGTATGCAATGATGTGGCTCATGCTACTGCCCATTTCTGTAACAGGAACTAGGAAGTGTGGTGGTGGTGCAAAAAGAACCCATTTTCATTATTTCATACGCGAATAAGAGATAACTCTTTAAATTGCCACAAAGAGCAATCCAAATAGGTATGCCGAGTGGTGAAGCGGAATTTAGGCTTCCAGCTATGTCGTAAAGGTTTCGTTCATACCAAGCAGTGGATATTTGATTTCATTCAGCAAGCAACCTCTCTTGAGGCCACGACTTTGGTAGTAACAATTTGACATATTTGGGAGGCAGGATGTATCCTCGCGGAGTGGCTGAGAAAGCTTTGTCTTATGTTGACTTCATTTGAAGAAGTATGGTAGGACTGCAATTGGTATAAGGCGTGATACCCCATTGTCTCCTGTTAAATGTGTTTTGCTGCCGGCAGATGCAGTGGCAGTTAATGTGGATGTTGCACTCTTCAAGGAGTCTCGATGGATGGGAATTAGTATGCTAATCGTTAACAACATTGGAGATTGCTTGCTGGCTTTCCGCGAGTAGGTTGACAAGGTTACCGCCCCAAAATTAGCTGAAGCACTAGCGCTAAAGTGTGTGGTGGCTCTCACTCATGAGAAAAGATTTCTAGGGTCGTTTTCTAGTTATATTGTTTGTCAGTTATTCGGAGAACCAATGCTTCTACGGTTGATCGCTCGCCGGTGGGCCTCATCACTTCTGATATCAAGGAGTTGACGTCGTTCTTCTCTTCCGCACGCTTTAGTCATGTAAATCATTTGTCGAATGTCGTGTCATATATTCTAACTAGATATTTTGAGTCCTCTACCGACTCTGTTTTTCATGTACCCCCCCGATAGTATCTGGGGGACATTCTTTCCTAATTATCCTTAATCAATGAAGCGCGATATTCCTCAAAAAAAACTAATCATGGAGATTTGGGTGAAAACAGTAGTCGGCAAAAAAAGATCAATAAAAAAAGATGTTACTAAAACAAAGGTGCACTCTATAGACTATGAACACCATACAAAAAGCTTACAAAACTAATTACTTTATCGACTTGGATTAATACTCGAGGTATCCTGAAGTGTCTGATACATCGATCGGACTATTTGTACAAAACAAAAACGTCCCTCCAACGGATGATGTAGATGCAAAAAATTACATCTAATTTTACTCAGATGTAAACACAGACACGCCACACGAAGCCCAACTGCCACTAGGACATTTATTCCTGCTACCACCGCGCGACCGCCTTGCTTCCCACCACACCACGCCACTACGCCACCCATCCGCCATACCTCGCCACACCCCATCGCCGGTAGATCCGTCATCCCAATCCTCGTCACCTCCAGATCCACCATCCTCTGCCTCAAAATCTCCCGAATCCACCGCTTTTCGACTACTCGAGCGCTGCCGCATGATTTGAAGTTTCGTCGCCGTCCGCACAACCTCTAGCCTCCCCACCCCCGCCACCGCGTGATGTGAAGCTTCTTCGTCACCGTCCACAGAGCCCCCGCCTCGTGCCTCCACCATTGATCATCAATAGGGTTTAGAGTTCCTAGTTTAGGTAAATATGTAGGTGTAGGATCGAAGAAGATAGCTCTAGGGGGGTGAATAGACATTTAACGAACCAAAGGTGTAGTTTTTAGTTTTCCTCAAACTTAGGCAGATTTTGGCACAAGTTATGATAACACCAGGACATTCTACACATGCATATCTAGAGACAAAGCAGCAAAAATAGTAAAACATGCAATTGTGCAGAAAGTAAGGCAATGAATACACGATGATTTTTGGCGTGGTTCCGATAGGTGGTGCTATCATACATCCACATTGATGGATACTTCACCCCGGAGGGTAACAGTTTACGAGTCCATGGAGGGCTCCACCCATGAAGGTTCCATGAAGAAGCAACCTTGTCTATTCCACCAAGGCCAACGCCCAGGAAGGACTTGCCTCACTCGGGTAGATCTTCTTGAAGTAGGCGATCTCCTTGCCCTTACAAGATCCTTGGTTCAGCTCCACATGATCTTGGAGGCTCCCAAGTGACGCCAAACCAATCTAGGAGACACCACTCCCCAAAAGGTAATATATGTTGTGTTGGTGATGAACTCCTTGCTCTTGTGCTTCAAATGATAGTCTCCTCAATACTCAATCTCTCTCACACATATTTGGCTTGGGTAGGAGAAGGATTGGAGTGGAAAGCAATTTGAAGAGCCTAGAAATCAAGGTTCAAATTCTAGGAATGGAATCTCTTGATCTCAACACATGAGTAGGTGGTTCTCTCTCAAAAAATGAATTGTGGAAGTTGAGTTTCATTCTGATGGTTCTCTTAGAGAGTACGTGGGGGTGGAGGGGTATAAATAACCTTCACAGATAACCCACAAGTATAGGAGATCGTTTATAGCCTTTTTTGATAAATAAGAGTGTCGAACCCGATGAGCAGCTAAAGGTAGAACAAATGTTCCCTCAAGTTCTATCAATCACCGATACAACTCTATGCACACTTAACGTTTGCTTTACCTAGAACAAGAATAAAACTAGAAGTACTTTGTAGGTACGAAGGGATAGATTTGCAAGATAATAAAGAATGTAAAAATAAAAAGTAATTATTATTCTAATGAAAGTGCAATTAAATTAGTATAGCGAGTGTGGATTAGTAGTGGTAGGATTTGCAGAATTGTCCCATAGCAATTGACTACGCTACTAGACTGATAGCAAGTTTCTATGTGGGACAGGCCACTGCTAGAATGTCATCCCTTACTTGGAACTCTATGCACTTATGATTGGAACTATTAGAAAGCATCCACAACTACTAACGTTCATTAAGGTAAACCCCAACCATAGCATTAAGAAATATATTGTCCCCCTTCAATCCCGTATGCATCAATTTCTATGGTAGGAAGAAGCTTATGTCACCCCTCCAATGCATAGTCCTATCAACATACAACTAACCCTATGGTGTGATCCACACACGCGCTCATATGATGGGCACCAAAGGACAGCAACATAACCACAAGCAAGTCATAGAAATTCACCAATTACTGATAGGACAACAAAAATCTACTCAACCATCATAGGATGGCAACATATCATTGGATAAAAAATATGAAGCATAAAGCACCATGTTCAAGTAGAGGGTACACCGGGTTGCGAAAGAGTGGACAGCTAGATATAGATGGGGGAAGGTGATGAAGATGTTGGTGAAGATGACAGAGTTGTTGGAGTAGATCGCCGTCAGACGATGATTGCCCCGGCGGCGTTCCGGCGCCACTGGGAGAGAGGGGGAGAGAGCCCCCTCCTTCTTCTTCTTCATTGGCCTCACCCCTAGATGGGAGGAGGGTTCTCCCGCTGGTTCATGGCCTCTAAGGCGGTGGATGGGCGGGAGCCCCTCCTAGATTGGATCTATCCCTCTGTTCTCTTCTGTTTCATGTTTCTATTTTCTGGCCGAAAACCGTTTCTTAAATATCTGAAGATTCGTAACTCCGATTGCGTTGAGATTTCAACAAGTTTTTTTCGGATATAAACTTCCTTGAGCCTGAAGTAGAGCGCCAACCTCCTTACGAGGTGAGCACAACCCACCAGCACGCGCCTGGGCCCTAGGGCGCGCCCCGGTGTCTTTTGGGGGCTGTTGGCCTCCATTTGCGTTGATTCCACCTCCCAAAAATCACATATATTGCAAAATAATTCTCCGTAAATTTTTATTGCATTTGGACTTCGTTTGATATGGATATTCTGTGAAACAAAAAACATGCAACAAACATGAACTAGCACTGGGCACTGGATCAATGGATTAGTCCAATAAGTCATATAAAATGTTGCCAATAGTATGTGAAAGTTGTATAATATTCACATCTCCTTCCCGCCATTCTTGGGGGACGATAACCGGGTTTGCCAGCCAATCCGGATGCCGCAACTACCAAATAATGTTAGCTTCTTGCAACTTGTGGATCTCCTGGAAGATAAACGACTGCTTCTCCGGGCCTTGCCGCCGTGCCTTCTGCTTTACGGGGTGCGCGTTGGGGCACACCACCAAGTGGTGCTCGATCACCCGGCGTGGAATGCCGACCAATTCCGGTGCCTCCCACGCAAACACATCCTTGTTCGCACGGAGGAAGCTGACAACGCCTCTTCCTAGTCCGGGGGGAGGCTGGCGCCTATTGTGAAGGTACGGCCTGATCCCCCGTCCTCATACACCGACACCTGCTTCGTCTTGGCCCGATCTTGAGAGAACAACTGCTTCTTCTTTGCTGGTGCTGCCCCTACTACTACAGGATGGTCCAAATGCGACAGTCGAATCAGAGACCCTTCGACGAAACTTTGTGTGATGCATCACTCACAAATGGTGTTTTAATAAAACCGTCAAAAAAGATGCAAAATGTTTGCGATGGCGGCGACATCAAACACGATTCATATTAGATTTGCGTGTGCGATGAGTGGCAAACGGTTAATCGAGAAGAACTGTTTGCGATGATGCAGAACAACATAAACGGGCAGCCAGATGAGGGTGTGTGTGATATAAGGCATACAGTTCATTAGGATGAACTGTGTGTGATTAGGCAACATAATGGAAACGGTTCAACTGAACAAGATGTGTGTGATACACGGCAAACAGGTTCGTAATCAGAAATTTGTGCGAAGACCGATAATAACACAGACGATTGCTGCTAATAAGCCATGTGATTTGCTCTGTCTACAGAAGAATAACATGTATATATATAACTGAAATAAACATCCAATTACATAGGTGACTATACAGATCATTCGCACACACCTCAATAAACAATTGCATGCATTCTAAAGTAGGAGAAACTATTGTTTAGTCATATACTTCTTGTGACGCTCCCACAACTGCTCTATGGCTCGATCCCTCGTCTAGGGCAGGAAGAAGACACTTCCTCATGTCAATGATCCTCATGTACATCTTGTAGCTTGTGTACGCATCCTTGCACTACAAAAAAAATACACTTCCGTGATGATTCATGTTTGTCATAGTAGGTCACGTTTTCTGTCATGCATGTACATCCATGACGAATTTATGATAGAATCAAGATAGTCATACCTGTGTTGTCATAGAAGTGTTCCATGACATTACCAAAATTATCATCACAGAAGTATCCACTTCCATGATGATAAATCGCGTGTCACAGAAGTGCTTTCGTCAAGGGTGACCGAAACGTGGCATCCACCGTAACGGAACGCCGTTAAGCTATCGGGTCCGGTTTTGGATCCGATAACCCATTAACAGCCCGGACCAATGGGGATTTTCCACGTGTAAAATCATCATTGGCCAGAGGAAACATGTATTGCCTCACCGTTGGGACAGATGTCATCCACTCATTGGATAGGAGGCGCCTATGATAGGTCGACACATGGCACGGCCCAATAGTGGTCCATTCCAGTGAAAAAGGTCGGCCCAGTAAAAATTAGCAGGCCGTCCCATATAAGGCCTACTTGTGTCAGGTCCATTTAAGCCCACGACCCATACGAGATGTGCCAATTCGGCCTGTCAACGGCCCGTTAAAGAGTTGACACCATTGCAGCCCAACGTCAGTTCGAGCCCGTTAACAGCCCGCTATATATTTGGGCTCAATATCAGCCTGATGAGATTTCGGCCTGTTAACAGCCCATTCAAGGGATGGGCCAATTTTCAGGATGTACATCTTTCGGTCTTCTAGAGACCCATTTAAGTGTTGGGCTAATTTTCGACCTAGTGTGTCTTTCAGCCTGTTGATGGCCCATAAATTAGTTGGGCCATTTGTAGTCCGACCTGAGTTTTTGCCTTTCAGTGACCCATTTAAGTGTTCGGCCAATTCCCGGCCCTGTGTGTCTTTCAGTCTGTTGACGACCCATAAATGAGTTGTGCCATTTGTAGTCGGACCTGAGTTTTCGCCTTTTAAAGGCCCATAAATGAGTTGGGCCATTTGTAGTCGGACCTGAGTTTTGGCCTTTTAACGGCTCATGCCCTTCATGGTCCAATACCAGCCTGGTTTCTCTTTCGGCCTGCTAAAGGCCCACAACACAGTTGGGCCATTTACAATACGACCTGACTTTCGGCCTCTTAGCAGCCAGTGATCTTCATGGTCCAGTACAAGCCCGCTGTCTCTTTCAGCCTGTTAAAGGCCCACAATATAGTTGGGCCATATGTAGCCTGACCTTAGTAACGACCTGCTAACGGCCCATGAAATCAAATGGACCCACCTGTTGCCCGCTTCGATGTCGGCCTGTTAACGACCCGGGAGGTAAGAGGGCCGACCATTAACTTTCGGCCTGGTAACGGCCCATTAACTTAATGGGCCCACTAAAGTTCGTACATGTCTTTAGGCCAAATTATGCACAGGACCAAAACTGATCAAGTAATGGTACGACATACAGGGAAAAACGTTGCACAGCCAGCATATATTACAGGAAATTACATCCACTGGGCAATCAAAGATTGATGCCAGTGCAAATAAATTAACAGAACCTAACAATTTACAACGTCCCAATCTGCAACCTTGGCACGGATGATGCCCATAAGCATGTGGGCAAGTTCTTGCTGCTTTGCTAAACTGTCTCTGAAAACATTGATCAAATGTTGTTGCGCACGAATCTGCACCTCTGATTCCTCCACCATTTCCATCATTGCTTCATCCAATAATTGGTTTGCAAACATACATTTTTTCCATTGCATTCGAGACAGAGGGTACTGAACAGATTCAGATAGTGATTTTGGCATGATTGTATTATTGATAGTGGAGAGTGTCTCAACCACTGCATCATAACATAAATTAGGTGGTGAACCAAACAGATTAATAATGAGTTATTGCCATATTACCTGGCCTAGATTTATTGGAAAGAAACAATGGTGTTGCCTTGCTGTTTTCAGAGTTTGTCTTCTTATCTTCAACAACCGACACCAAATTAACGCACTAGCATTGCTATCATTGGCCAAGTCAGATAATAGGAAAGCAACATTGACACAACGAATGTTTGGGCAACTAGCCTACACCAAATTAACACAATATGGCACAACTATCATCAGCCAGGTAAGGTAATACGAAAGCAACATTGACACAATGAATGAATGGGCAACGAGAGCAGCACTACAATTCAGTAATGTGCATGATATGAGATAGTATACTCATGCAACTCAGTATGCAAAACTACCAGGTAGTTTTCCGTACGAAAATCAACATTGGCGCCTTTAACATTTTTCTAGAACTAATTTTAGATCAGATAAAGGTTGGATTCACGCCGATTAACAAAATACATGCTGATGTAAAAATATAGTGATATACAACAGGTATTTACATCAGCATTGGAGCACAGAGACTTCCCGCAAGATATTTTCCTCGAATACAATCCCAATGGAGGAAGTCTTCTATCATTTAACCCTATTTTCTAAAAGACAGATGGGTAGGAAACATGTAGAAAATATGATCAGAATACTATAAAATTTCATGATGCGAGGATACGCACATGCTTCTTAGAATGGAGTTGACATTCTTTTGCTGGACTGGAGCGGACTAGTTCTTTGGCCACTGGAATTTGCTTATTATCAGTGGGACTTGGGTGTCTCTGTGCTGGAGCAGTATCTATGAAAAATGGAGTTGGTTTATTATCTCCTGGCGTGTGGATCTTTTGCAAAGACCTGGTTTGTAACCCTTTAGATTCTAACATAATGCCTTCCCCTTGCATGCCTTATATACAAGAATGGTGCTTCAATTATAAAACATGCTACAACAGAGATGGAATAGGTACTGAAGAATATAAAGGCATGACATATTGACATGTATTCCCTCCATTTGGAAATAAATGGATGATTCTAGGCGTATTTCAGTTCTAGATACATCCAATTTTATCCATTTCCGCGACATGAAATCCATACAGAGGGAGTATGATGTAAGAGCTAGGGATACGATAGGACAACACAGTAAAAAACACTAAAAACCCGCTGTAGTACCAAAGTATTCAAACCCACTGATATGAGATAGTACACTCATGCATCTTAGGATGCAAAACTACCATGCAGTTTTCCTTCAAAAATCAACATTGTGGCCTTTAATCATACATTTTGCTACAAAAAAATGTAGATCAGATAAATGTTGGATTCACGCCGATTAACAAAATACATGCTGATGTAAAAATATAGTGATATACAACAGGTACTTACATCTGCATTGGAGCATAGAGAATTCCCGCAAGAATCTTTCCTCATAGACGATACGAGTGCAGAAATTCTTCTATCTATTAAGCTTATTTTCTAAAAGAGAGATGGGTAAGGAAAATGTAGAAAATATGATCAGCATGCTATAAAATTTCATGATGCAAGGATACACACACGCTTATTAGAATGGAGTTGACATATTTTTGCTGGACTCGAGCAGACTAGTTCTTTGGCCACTGGAATCTGCTTATTATCAGTAGGAGTTGGGTTTCTCTGTGCTGGAGTGGTATCTATAAAACCTGGAGTTGGTTTACTATCTCCTGGCGTTTGGATCTTTTGCAAAGACCTTGTTTGTACCCCTTCAGATTCTAACATAGTCGTCTTCCCCTCGCATGCCTTGTATAGAAGAATGGTGCTTCAATTATAAAACATGCTACAACAAAGAGATGGAATAGGTACTAAAGAATAGAAAGGCATGACATATTGACATGTATTCCCTCCATCCGGAAAAAAATAGATGGGTCTAGGCGTATTTCAGTTCTAGATACATCCTTTTTTATCCATTTCGGCAACATGTAATCCAGACGGAGGGAATATGGTGTAAGAGCTAGGGATACAACACGACAACACAGTAAAAAAACATTGTGAATGTAAAACTATATGCTAGCGGGTACACGTGTATGATTGGGAAACTAAGATGGCATTGCGGCAGAGCACTAGAACAACACTTCAATGTAAAAAACATGGTATGGTAGACAGATGAAGTACAACTTATGAATAAAAATGCATAAGATATTTAGAAGCATGATGTCCAAATTAAGCAGATGGCATTGCGATAGAGTAGAATGACAGTACTTGAATTTGAAAACATGTTATCATGCATGCAATAGGTACTGAAAAACAGGAAGGCATGATATATTTACATGCATGATCATGCTAAGAACATGGCATTCCAACAGAGTAGATACACTCCAGTACATTATATGCATGTGTTACCCATATCACGTGCCAAGTTAGAGCAAGGACCTTGTGGGGTGAAGAGGATTCATCATCTTTCCGCAAGTCTTCTGAAGAACTGCCTTTACATGTTCCATCATATTGGGTATCATTGACATCAAGTTTATTGGCCTTGACATTGCTCCATGAGGTTCTTGTGGATATATCAGTGTGTGCAATTATATCTGACATGCATGGAAGACAACTAGTAGTTAGATTTATGTAATGAGTGCTTGTAGGAGATGACATAAATAGTAGGACTAGGGTTAACTAGTAGCAACAGGTCTAAAAAACTAGAGGGAGAACACAGATGAAAGCTACAGAATATGTATCGTTTGTACTCGAGATTAACTAGATGGCACACAAAAGTATTAAAGAACAACATAGGTAATACTAGAAGTGGTATAATACTATAATCACCAGCCTGTGGGATAGCATTGGATGATGGATGATAACTATGGAACATCGTTACCTAAAGAACAAGTATCTTAGCTGAACTATGGAACAACATTAACTCCCGAACAAGACCCGTAAGAGATCAGCATGAATATATAGTCAAATGTGATAATCCATTTTCCATGCTTAGATGAATAACAAAGCCATCAATGTTGCACACAAGTAAGATGAGGGTACAACCTATCTGGCCCCCATGCATAGGAGTGAGCATCATGTGCTGACTTATTGATGGCCCCACAGTTGTTGTGGTTGTCCATGTCGGGCACACGCATTCGATGCAGGGAACTGTTGAGTGGGGCCTATAGCTCCCTTCTGGTGTATGCTTCCCTTGTTGGAGCAGCTGTGGTGAGTCGGAAGACGGTGTGGTTGAAGATGCAGATAACGCATAATGTTAAGAATGACACATCTCTTTGATCTGAAGAAACACCCTAAGGGATCAACAACAAGGTACGACAGTGGTCACACGTCTGCTGAGTGAAGACTAAATTGGGATCACATGATTTTATTTTATTTTGGTACTGTCCGATCTACGTCGGATGGCTTGATGGCCGTCTTGTGCCTCCCAGCTAACACTCTCTGGAATCTTCCTCGAAGAGCTAGCGACAAACGGTAGAGCAGCCTACCTCCGCCGTCCGTGGCCACGACCAAAACCCCGCTCCCCGCCCCACCGCACTGCCATGGTTGCGCCGCCCCCAGGCCAATCCACAAAGACTCGCCATCATCCAGATCTGGTAGCGGCAGTACCTTCAACCCACGCAACTCTAAGATAGCCATCTAAGCGCTGCTTCCGCGGCGAACTTGCACCCCTGCACCATTACGTTAGACACCAGCCAACCGGCAGCCTAGGAGCGCAAACAACTGACGCCTAAATAAAGTGATTTGAGATGAGGGTGCGACCTATCTCCCTGCATGGTGAAATAGGTAGCTCCAGCTGCCAAGTCGGTGAGGCCGGCGCGGTTGCGGTGGAGACCGGCGGCATGCAAGCAGAGATGTCGCAATGGTCGACGGCTACGGGGAAGCAGCACCGGGAATCTGGATGGATCCGAAGTTGGAGTCGCTCCGGCGCCGTGAACAACGGCTGGGGTGAATCGGCACCCGTATGATTCACGCGGCCGTCATCGAGGAAGCTCCAGCAGCACGGAGTAAGAGGCACACTGCCCAGTGCACGACATCAAATGGACAGCGTCTCCGGCATTAGGGAGGAGAGCAATTGTGAAATTGGTGCGGTGGAGGTGCCATGGAGGAGGGGCTGAGGTTTCATGGCTCGGGAGAAGGGAGCTTCCAGGGAGAAGACAATTTGGCGCCCAAGAGGTATGAATGGGGAGGAAATTGGGAGGGGAGTGGAACCATGTCTTACGGACGCATTTGTCTGAAATTTGGGGGGAGTTACAGTTCTACCCCTGCCTTAAGGCTTCTCGGCTTGGGTCTGTGTACTGAGGGTCGGGGATAGTAGAGTAACTTTGCTTCTCCCCAAATAGTGGGCAGGAGCGATTTCGGGCGAGGAGCGCGTGTTTTCAAATATAGTGGGTGCGAGCGATTTCGGGCAAGGAGAGCATGTTTTGAAATAGTGGGCACGAGCTATTTCGGGCAAGGAGAGCATGTTTTGCCGACCATAGTTTATGAATTATTCGGCACATGTCATTTCGGCCGAGGAGAAGGCGCGCTTGGATGAAGTTACGAACCTACCCTCGATGTACAACGGGCCAATTGATGCGTGTCCCACGTAGGCCGGTAATTTCGCGTCTCCCATTTATTTGCTCGAGCGAATTCCACCGAGCAGAGGGTGTTTAACGGTTCGTTCAAATTTTGGGAGAACGAGCATCCACGTCTACCTTACCAAGTCGATTCAAATCAAATTTTGAAATATGAGCTTGCCACTTCTTTTTTAGATGGAGAGATGATGCTCGGGAGTAATGTGTCTTTACATGCTCGTTGCTAGCAATTTACTCTATGACAAATAGTTGACCCACTCAAAAACGGGAATCAAACCCAAAATGAAATATCTCGATTCAATGAAATAGCTCGTTCACCAGGTCAAAATAGTGAACTAAATTCAAAATTGAGCACCTCAATCGAGTAGCATGTTGTACAATATTATAGTACTCCATGAACATGTTGAAAGTCAAATTAATGAACTTTTTTGATATACGCATATCTCCGTTCATGTGTGGATTGCAGACAACATGTTCTCCAATTTAAATATTTGAATGCAAGTTTATATCGAAACATGGTTTATATCAGTCATTGATGCATAAAACGCGACCTCCCCCTCTCCCGACTCCTGCTCCCTCTCTCTTTCTCTCTCTCGCCGACAATCTTCAATTCTGTCACACGCATCCAACACACAAACCTTGTTGGTCTCTCTCTCTCTCTCTCCATCTCTTTCTCTCTCTCACCGACAATCTTAAATTTTGTCGCACGCATCCAACACACAAACCTTGTCGGTCTCTCTCCCTCTCTCTCCATCTCTTTCTCTCTCTTTGTTTGTGTGTGGGGGGGGGGGTCTTTGTAGTTCGCATGCATATATACTCCATCCATAGGTCTCTCTCGCACACTATGTATGATTCTCTAGTCCAAGCTAGATATCTTGGGTGCACTCATCATACACACACAAATACCTTGGCTCGTTGCCCGTAACTCTCTCATGCACCACTCTGTCGTCTCGGAGCTCTTCCCTCTCTCTCTCTCAAACTCTCCATCTACCTGGGTCACACATACACATGCATATCTCACTCGCACTCAATAGACCCATCTAAAACTCTATCTCTCTCCCTCGTTCTCTCTCCATCTCACACGCACACACACACAATCTCATGCCTAGCTAGCCAAGTATGATGGTCTCTCACTCAATTGTAGGCACACACAGTGCCCCTATATGTATATGACTAGATAATCTTATTCTCCATCACAAACATGTGCATGGTCTATCTCGGTTTGTCTCGGGGCATCTTTCTATCGTGAACGCACCTCCCTCGATCTCCCACCCATATAGTCCCCTCACGATCTCGAGGGGATCTCTCTATCACAAGCACACCCTCTCTCCGTCCCCATGCTTCCGTGTTATCCATGTGTCCCTCTTGACCTCTGTTCCTTGTTGGCCAGACCTCTATTGGACATGTGCTATATGGGTGTCTCTGTCCATTGCAAACAATCACGCACTAGCTATATTCGTGTATCTCCTCGTCTCGCTTTTCTATCTCGGAGATGCATGCATAAGAAACAAACAAACACACACTCTCTCTCTCTAATTTATCGTTTGTTGTCGCTTTCTCTTTCACACACATACTCTTTTTGCACACTCACTCATTCTCCTTCACACACACTTGATCTCTCTCGACTTAGGCACTCTCTTCAGTCCATAGCATATAGATTTATTGAAAAGTCAAATATCACAAAGTTTGACCATATGTATGTGGAGAAAAACAATTACATCTAGAACGGCAAACGTATACCATTACATTCACCATGAGATGTAGTTTCGTATGATGTATCTTTGGTATTGTAGATATAAATAACATTTGCGTAAACCTGATCAAAGTTTCCAAAGTTTGACTTCTAAAAATTTTACTTGCACTACATTATCGAGCGGATGGAATATCTCTTTCCCCCTCTCAGCTATCTGACGCACCACTCAGCCTTATCGGGGCTCCTCTATCTCTCTCAAACTTTAATTCTCCCTGGTTCACACATACACATGTCTCGCTCGCGCTATACATGTAGACCCATCCAACACTCTCCACCCTTGTTCTCTCTCTATGTGACACGCACCCGCCTAAGTACCATAATCTCTCACTCCACCATAGGTGCAAGCACTCCCCCCCCCTAAGTATGAGTATCTCTCACTAGCCATCAGGAACACACGTATTGTCTCCTTCCATCCATACGTCTATCTTGATATCTCTCGAGGTATCTTCTATCGCGCACACACCTTGTCACTCGATTTCCCACCTATATAGTCCCATCACGATCTCTAGGGGATCTCTCTATGAAAAACATACACTCTCTCCTCCCCATGTCTACATTTTCTCCGTACGTCTCTCTCGACCTCTCTCCCTTGTTTGGCAGACCCCTCTTGACCACGTGCTAGGGGTCTTTCTCTCTCGGTTGCAAACAACCACACACTATCTCCTCACCTTGCTTCTGTTGTCGAAGATGCATGTGTGATATGTTTGCATAAGACACACACGCTTTTTCTCTACTTTTATCGTGTGTTGTCCATGTCTCTTTCACACACGCACACACACTTTTTCACTCACTCTTTCTATTTCTCTCTCTCTCTCTCTCTAGTTAGGGACTCTCTCACGTCATAAGCATATGGATGTTTTGAAAAGTCAAACCTCAGAAAAGTTTGACCAGGTATATGTGGAGAAAAACATTTACATCTGGAACGATCATTAGATTCATCACAACATGTACTTACTTCATACTATCATTTACCTTTGGTATTGTAGATATAAATATTTTATTTATAAACTTGGTCAAAGTTTCCAAAATTTGACTTTAAAAAAAATGTTGGAACTACATTATCGAACAGAGGGAGTAGCTCTTTTCTCTCTCTCTGCTATCTCTCACAGGCCTCCCCTCTCACTCAAACTCTCTATATCGATGGATTATACGCTCACTGTGTCAGCGTATAGCTCCGTATATTGTTTAGTTGACCAGTCAACCAGTCCACATGCTGCCTTGTCAGCTCGTGTTTTCTATCTTCGTGTGCTGGCCCATGTGGCAGTGGGTGAAAATAAGTAAACTAGAGGCCCATTTGACACATGGTGAAGTAAGCAAAGTTTAAACCACTCGGGGTAGCACCCCGCACGCTAGTAAATTGAGGGCGCATTGAGGACACACTTCTTCCGCGTGAAGGACGCACTCACGCACAATTCACCATTGCGCGGCGGCATGCACAGAAGGACACACTCGCGCACACCCAGCAAACAACACACACCAGCACACGTGTACACCGGCGTCGCTGCCGGTTTAGATGGACAGCGAGGTAGCAATCAAGCGGAGGCGGCTCGAGCCAAAACCGCATCCGACGAGCTAGGACTTCATGAGGAGCCTCCCCGATGACATGCTGCTTGTCATCATCAGCCTTCTCCCCACCAAATCTGCCGTGCGGACCGCCCTGCTCTCCCGGCAGTGGCGGCCCCTCTGGCGCCGTGTCCCCCTCAACCTCACCGTCGACAGCTGCCTCTGCGACGGGGATTGCAAACGGATGGCCGTAGTCTCCAAGATCCTTTAATCGCACCCTGGGCCAGCCAGACGCCTTGACATCCGCATGTTCAATACCAACTGCAAGGTCCAAGCCAAGTTCGACGAGTGGTTCTTATCCCCCGCCCTAGATCAGCTCGAGGAGATCATCTTTGAAGCTGGACGATGTCGCTCTCTGCTGCCAACCGCGCTTCGCCTCACGCCAACGCTGCGCTGCGCCAGCTTCAGCTCCTGCTATCTTCCCCAGATTAATGTCGCGCCCGCCCTTCTTCTCCCTCAACTCAAGCAGCTTGACCACTTCGACGTTGTCACCTCGAAGAAGGCTATGGAGCACCTGCTCCACAGTTGTACTGCACTCGAGTACCTTCGACTTGAGCAGCTCCACGGGTTCATTAGCCTCCACATCGCCTCGACGAATCCTGATGGATTTATGTGTCTTGCTGGCCCCGCAACAAGACATCAATTGGCATACTAAGGCATAGCCTAGTGGTGGGAAGGGGCTGATGCCTTCCCACCCACCCAGGTTCAAGGCATGGTAATTGCAGTTTGGCTTTGTTGCACCAATTATATTGTAGGGGGTTCCCTTACAGTCTTTCTGTCAAAAAAACAAGACATCAATTGGGAAGAGATCACTCCAGATGTTCCATGTTATGGTCACTGAGAATGCGCCTTTCCTTGCTTGTATCGGATCTAGAAGGTCGAACAAAAATCAGGGTCATTGATGCACCGAAATTGGCAGCGTTGGTGTACTCGTCTGCCAAATTCTCCGAACTCTTTATTGGATCCGTAATCGTTCAGGTACAACACTCATCTTCTTCTCCGTCTTCTTGAAATTCACATTTTTAAATTTCTTCTTGATGTATTTACTACCATCTTCCAGAAAATGATTCCCACAAGCTTGACCCAGTCTATGCGCACAGTGAAGATCTTGGCAATAAAATCTATCGGCCCTAATCTGGATCAAGTTGTTGGATTCCTTACATGCATTTTGTGCACGGAGAAGCTACTCATCAAGGTGAAACTTCTTTCCTATTAGTAAACGGTAATCACAAAGTAGCTCGAATTTTTTTGGTAATTTTCCCAAATTACGATGACAAGTGTAGTGTTCAAAACTGCATCTACGCACACCGAAAGAAATGTTTTTAGTATTTTTTCTCATGTGATCATCTGCATCTTTTTTTGTTGTACTACTATAGTAGCCTGGGCTAGTCATAGTGGAAAGTAACTTAGACTAGTAACTCTATGGTTACCCTAAGAGCAAGTACTACCTCCATCCTGGTTTACTCTTCCTATTTTTTAGTATCAAAATTGGACCATAGATTTAACTGACAAAATGTTAATGCATGTCACTAAGAACTATATCGTTGGATTCGTATTTGAACATAATTTCAAATGGTATAATTTTCATTGACATGCATTGGCATTTTCTTAGGTAAATCTATGGTCAAAATTTTATACTAAATACGAGGTAGTACGAAAGTGGGCTATAACGGCCCTCCACTATGTAGGCCAAAACACGTGCCAAATTCTTGTGATGCAATTGGCATTGATGCCCCTCCATTGCTCACCTGGTGCCCCAATTTGGATCACCTACTTTGCTCCGGTGCCAAATTAACTCACGCAATGAAAAAACACTTGCGTGGGAGAGAGAGGACTGAGGCAATAAAAACACTTGTTTGGGAGAGGGAGAGGCTGGTGTAGTTGGTTTGATTGATTTGTTTATACAAGTGGGTCTATGTGCACAGCGGTGCCAACTATCTCACATCGCGAGAGCGGTGCCAAAATCTTTTGATTTGACATCGATGCGTATTATGTGGCATACTTTTGAGAAATATGGCATTGGCCACATAATGGAAGGCAACAAATGCCCAAGCTCTTCACGTGCTCCTAGGTAAATGAGAGGAAAGAGAGAGAGAGAGTGAGTGAAAAAATATCACTAGCCAGCCAACGCTATCGTATGAGCGAATGATATTGGTACCTCTTGATGACACGGCAATCTTATACAGCCAGCTGCTCTAATATGTTCTCTTCTTTTGCAGATAAAAAAAGACTTGAAAGTGAAAAATGTGTTGCACTATAACAATCTCATCGAATGCCTTGATCTCCATCTTACAGAAATTGATTTGATCGACTATCGAGGCCGCACATCTGAGATTAAAATTGCCAGGTTCTTTGTTCTGGAGGCAAGTGTGCTCAAGGTAATGAGGGTTGGCATTCTCTGGCGCAAAAATGAATGGCGTGCTGATCACCGCAAGCATCTAAGCCTAAATGACAAAGTCTTCGCAGAAGATGAATTTGTTTTCGAAACATCAAGTGGCCAGGGACTCGAAAACTTACTTGCCCATTAGTGACTTGTCAGGGCGGTGGATTTTAGTTTATATGATAATGCTGCATCCACCTAAAGTATCGAAAGTTCTTACGTAAACTTCCTAGTAATTCCCTCTTTTTAGGTGCAGCATTACTCCTAACATTTGTATTATCAGTTTGAAACTTGTAATATTGCCTTTTCCTATTCCCGCGTTTTCAAAATCCTACGAATCAAACTGGTCCTGAGTTGGTGATGATGTTGTGCCTGCCATCTATCACCAATATCCGTCGGATCTAGATCTGACGCATACAAACCAAACTTCTCAAGTTTTGCAAAAAAAAGCCCGCACTTGTTCCCTATTTAAGAACAACTCCTTGTCTCTCACAATCAGCCTTATCTCCTCCCCACCACATCTAGAAGGCCATGGAAAAATCTGGCGTGATGGCCGCTGCCGGCGCCGTCCACCCCCAATCTTGGTGTTCCGTGCATTGCACGGACATCTACGCATGGGAAATTATGTCGAACAAGACTAGTTGTAAGCAGGCTAGCTCTACAACCATGATGATATTGACAGCAGATGGTGAAGCTGACTATGGTATGCCAAACATGGCGCCTATACTCAGGTATCATCTCTGGCGCAGGGTCATGTCACTTCACTGTG
The DNA here is from genome assembly GCF_018294505.1 of Triticum aestivum. NCBI lineage: Eukaryota > Viridiplantae > Streptophyta > Magnoliopsida > Poales > Poaceae > Triticum > Triticum aestivum. The sequence continues at coordinate 255,961,612 of NC_057810.1, forward strand.
AGGAGCAGCACATAATAATTTGACCAACGGGTAGTACAGTGCTACTACATTGGTAGTACTACTACTAGTACTACCACGTCCATCTGGATTTTAGTATTTAACTAGCAATATCTAGTAATGCATGTCACAAAAAATGTTCTACTCCCTCTATAAATAAATACATGGTGTATTGTTTTATTCCTATCGGCGAGAGAACTTAATGTCTTTTTGCTAATTAATAGGATTGCATGCAATGAACTAACCACTGCATGTCATGTTTGGTAGTCTCAACTCATTGAAAGCATGCACTGCCAACATCTCTCATTGTTGATATGTCACGAAATAAGAAACGAGGAGGGAGTTAATGTACCGTGCCTAAGTGTTTTGGGATTATTTGGTTTTCGTAAGGTGACTTACAAAACATTTTTGGTTACATGCATTAACATTTTATTAGTTAAATCAAAGGTCAAAACTTGGCGCAAAATGCAAAGGGGACCAATAAACTAGTAAACATCAAAGTTCTCACTTTTGGCCCCAACTAGAGGTCCGGTGAGATGACTATACTTCACCGGCACGGAAGGGGACGCAGCTTCATTGACTTACTGCACCTGCCTTTGGGTGCATGACACGTGGGCCCAACGGGTGTCTGGCGCACCTATCAGACAGCCAAAGGCAGGTGCAGTAGAGGGCCGAGGAGTAGATGGCCAACACGCACGTGAATTCAACGCAGTCTGAACTCCTCATATACAGGCTCCCCGCCAGTCCAATCTAGTATGAAATCCAATGCACTTGCGCACGCTAACCAAGGGCAAGAATGATCACTCCTGTCGGATTTCGGGTTCCGGCAGACCCTTGAGGTTCGAACACTGGGGTGCGCACGGAGATCTCGCCCACTACCTACCTGCACCCCACCGCCATGCTAGGATCTAAGCTATGAAAAGAACAACACAAGAGGCACAGAGTTTATACTGGTTCAGGCCACCATTGTGGTGTAATACCCTACTCCAGTGTGTGGTGTGGTGGATTGCCTCTTGGGCTGATGATGAACAATACAAGGAAGAACAGCCTCGCGAGGGTCTGTTCTTGGCTGGTGCGATGAACTACTAGGGGGAGTTCAGTCGCCTCTCTCTCTCTCTCTGGTTACTCTCTAGATGCTGATCAAGATGCCTCTACCCTGTGGGTGGCTAGTCCTATTTATAGGCAAAGGCCCTGGGCCTCTTCCCAAATATTGAGCGGGAAGGGCGCCAACAATTGGCCATTTTGAAGGGAACATCTGGTACACTTATCCTGACTAAAGTTGGTCCTCACCCGTCAAAGGCTCTGGTGGTGACGCCGGCTTGGGCTCCACGATGACCTCCATCCTGCCGTTGGGCTGGTCTTGGTCTTGTTGCACCGAAGTGGATGCCTTTGCTTGATGCTCTCGCCTGCGCTTGCTCCCTTTGCACCAAAGAGGAAAGGAGGACACTGCGCGGGCTGGCGCCCGCCTGGCGCCCTTGGTCGTCATGGCTTGCGTCAGGGGCACCTTGTGAGGTACCCCGCCTTGATCTCTCCATCTCCTTGCGAGCCAGCCTGATGAGGCCGCGCCTGAGGAAGCTCCTTGTCGTCCGCTCCACAAAGCTTGGCCCCTCGCGAGGGTCTTGAGCTCGTGTTGATGAAGATGGGCCGTGCTGGGCCCCCCCTTTGAGCCACGCCGCAGGCTGCAGGTAGGCAAGCCTGGCGACCCCCGTTCCCAGAATGCCGACAGTAGCCCCCGGGCCCAAGGCGCGCCCGTACTTGGCCGAGCAGAGAGGCGAAAGGGCGAGTATGAAACACCGCGGGCCCTAACAGCCTGCGGCCTTGGGCGCCACGTGGCGGTTGATGGGACGTGGGCATCTCCACTTCCCCATGATGCCTCGGCGACTACGCGAATTGACAAGTCCCTGAATGCAAAACGGGTCATGATTACCTGCGATCGTGGAGGTCGTCGGTTGGTCTCCCTTGTCTTTAAGTACGGAACGGTGCGTGCCCTTCCAGTCTATTCCCTCTTGCTTCCCCTTCTTCTTCATGGCTCCGTCAAGGAAGTTCTCGGCCGTAGAGAAGGGAAAGGCCTGCCAGGTTGAGCCTGCCTCTCCCCCGCCCAAGCGCAGTCGAGGCCGCCCTCGCAAACTCCCTGCGGCCCCCACGGCGACTCCCCGCGGTCGTGGAGGTGATTTCCCGCGTGGTGACGGGCAGCTGGCCGCGGCCAGGAGGCGTGCTTCGGCCTCGCGACGCCCTAGGCCGCCCTTCGCGTTGCGGAGGTGCTGCCGGAGTTTGTTGTGTTGTCGGCGGAGCCGACTAGCACCCGGCTTCCACTTCCTCGCTTCCTCCTAGGTGAGCTCCCGGCTGGCGCCCCGGGCGGCCTCTAGCTCCAGGAGGACGGCTGCTGCAGCCAGGCCTCATGGGCTTCGCTGGAGGTCTCCGCAGCCGGGAGCCTGGCCTTCACCCGTGGCTGGCAGACGTTTGCCCGCGCGCGTGTCCTGGGTCGTCGGTGCACCCTGCACTTCAAGTTCGATGGCGATGCCACCCTTTATGTGAGGGTGTTTGGGGAAGATGGTCGCCGTGCAGGGTGCTGCCCTGAGGACGACGACCGCGGCCGGGGACCCAGCCCCAGCGGGGGCGAGGAGGACAGTGCTCGCGTGGTTGGCGGCGCCCAGGGTTCCTCGAGCTTCGTTGGTTCTTCTTTGGGCGGCGACTCTTTTAGTAGTGGCCGCGGTCAGCCTCCACGCCGCCGTCGCGCCCAGGTGAAGCGCGAGAGGGAGTCCGCCTGATCTCCGGAGGCGGCTCGAGTCTTCCCTACAGGCTGGTATCGGGCGAGCCGCGCCCGATTTGTTTTTCCTTTTCCTTTTTCCTGCGTAAAGAGACAGTAGTGTGGGGCCCCGTGGGGGCGTGTTTGGGTTATTGCTGTTAATCATCGCTCTGCTTTGTTATTTCGGTATCGTGCTTTCTGGCCGTACGCTCGCGCGCAGGTAGTTCTCAGCCTCAGCCGTACGGGGTGACCGACCCGGGTCCTGTGTTCGTGTACCGGTGCCTGTGGGTCACGGACTGGAGGGGTGCTCCTGTAGTGGACCCAGGTTGAGAAACTTTGAACGATATGGACAGAAACTCTCGCGAGGGCGCTCGGGCTCCACCCTCGCGAGACCTTGCGCAAGAGAAATCGAGGCAGGAGAGCGAAAAGTCGAAGAGCCACAAGTCAAATACATCAACAACTTCAATAAAACTTCAAATGAGAACGAACAAGCCAACTACAGAAAGCAAATGAAAAAGCCGCGTCCGGCACCTAATCTAGTATTCAACGTCTTCTCACCAGCGCGGAGCTATGTACTGCCACTGGGCGTGGGAGGGAGCCCCAGGGCCTGAGGCCGGCGCTCCTGAGACTCCGGGGCGTGTACAGCCCCAACTCATTATTATGTGAGAGTGTCACGGGCGGCGAGCTTCACAGGCATTGGCCTTCTTCACAGGCTCCAGGCCTTTCTCAGGGGAAGCGAGCTTCACGGGCATTTGCCCTCTTCATAGGCTACGGGCCTTTTCCTAAACGCGACAACTTCATAGGCATTCGCCTTCTTCACAGGCTCTGGGCCTTTTCCGAAATGCGACAACTTCACAGGCATTCGCCTTCTTCACAGGCTCTGGGCCTTTGCCGAAAAGATAATCCTCATAGGCGTTCGCCTTCTGCACAGGCTCTGGGCCTTTTCCAAAAAGATAGTCTTCACAGGCATTCACCTTCTTCACAGGCTCTGGGCCTTTTCCAAAAAGATAGTCTACACAGGCATTCGCCTTCTTCACAGGCTTTGGGCCTTTTCCAAAAAGATAGTCTTCACAGCGTTCGCCTTCTTCACAGGTTCTAGGCCTTTTCAGGGGTAAAACCTCCGGAGGTGCTGGATGTTCCACGCGTTCTGAACTGGCACCCCCTCCTGAGTCTCCAAGCGCGTGGAGCCGGTCCTGGAAATATGCACAACCTTGAACGGGCCCTCCCGCATGGGAGAGAGCTTATGCAGTCCCTCCCTAGAGAGAACCCGCCTGAGCAAGAGGTCTCCTACCTCAAGAGTTCTGGGGAGGATGTTGCGGCAGTGGTATCACCACAGTGCTTGTTGGTACCTCGCCACTCGCAGCGCGGCTTCTTGGCGACGCTCCTTGCCCAGCACGAGGTCCATCCCCCGCATGGCGTCCTGCTGCGCCTCGTCGAACGCCAGGACCCGTGCGGAGCGACGCTTGACCTCATGAGGGAGGACTGCTTCGGCCCCATAGACCAGGAAGAATGGGGTCTCTCCGGTCGGCTTGGTCGCGGTTGTGCGGATGGGCCACAACACGGACTGAAGCTCATCGTACCAACCCCTGCCGCAGGCCTCCAGCTTCTTCTTGAACGTCCTGGTCTTGAGGCCCCTCAGGACCTCTGCGTTGGCCCGCTCAGCCTGGCCGTTGCTTCGGGGGTGCGCCACTGAAGCATAGCATATCTGCGTCCCAAGGTTAGCACAATATGTTTTGAAGAGGTTGCTGGTGAACTGCGAACCGTTGTCGGTGATGATGCAGTTCGGCACCCCGAACCGGCTCATGATGCCCTTGATGAACTTGACCGCGGAACCTGCGGGGATGGTGCGGACGGCTTCTACTTCAGCCCACTTGGTGAACTTGTCCATAGCGATGTAGAGGTAGCGATAGCCCCTGGCACCCGAGGAAACGGGCCCAGGATGTCCAGCCCCCAGACTACAAATGGCCACAAGAGTGGTATAGTCTGCAGACCCCCTGCCGGCTGATGGATCTACTTGGCATGGAACTGACAGGCCTCGCAAGCCTTCACTAGTTCGACGGTGTCGTTGAGCGCAGTGGGCCAATAGAACCCGCTGCAGAACGCTTTGCCGATGAGGGTCCGCGATGACGAATGATGCCCACAGTCTCCGCCGTGTATATCTGCCAACAGTTCCTTCCCTTGCTCCCTGGAGATGCAGCATAGGGACACATCGTTTGGCCGCTTCCGGTAGAGCTCTCCATCCCTGATGCAGTATGCTGTGGCTTGCCGCGCCACACGCTCCGCTTCCTCCTCCTTCTCCGGTAGGGTCCCTTGCGTTAAGTAACTCCAGAGCTCTGTGGTCCAGCACCCCTCCTGAGGCTCCATCGTCAGGAGTAGGCGCGCTCCTGAGGCCGGGCCACAGACCGGGGCTCCCGAGGCGGGTGGCTGGGGGAGCTCCTCCCGAGGTTGCACCGTGTTGGATAGTGACGGCATTGCCAAGGGCTTGAAGAGCCGCTCCTCGAAGACGCCAGGCTCCTGGGGTAACCGCCTGGATGCTCACTTGGCGATGTCGTCGGCCTCCTGATTGGTGCCGCGGGGCACATGTTGCAACTCCAACCCCCAGAACTACTTCTCCATCCTGCGGACCTCCGCAAGGTAGGCTTCCATATGCTCATCTTTTGGCTCGTACACCTTGTTGGAGAAATTGACGAGGAGCTGCGAATCGCCCTTGATGGTAAGGCGCTTCACCCCCAGGGCAGCTGCGGCTTTCGAGCCCGCTATCAGACCTTCATACTCCGCTATGTTGTTGAAGACCTTTTCACCTTGTTGGAAACAGAGCTGTACAGCGTAGTAGAGCTTGTCCTGAGTGGGAGATATAAGCACCGCTCCAGCCCCAGCGCCATGTCTGGAGAACGCCCCGTCGAAGTACATGACCCAGCCTTCTGGTGCCTCGCTTCCCGGGGAGAGGGACCGATCCTCGTCGGCCTTGAGGCCCGGTGCCTCCGTCCATTCCACCACGAAATCCGCCAATGCGGCCCCTTTGATGACTCTGGTCGTGCTGAACTCGAGCTGAAACGCTTGTAGTTCAATGTTCCACTCAGCGACCCTTCCGACTGAGTTAGGGCTCCTGAGCACCCTCTCCAAGGGGTATGCCAAGACGACCTTGATGGGGTGACCCTGAAAATAGTGCCACAGCTTGCGCGAGGCCACCAGCAGTGCGAGGAGGAGTTTCTGAGGCATGGGGTACCATGCCCTCGCGTCCCGCAACACCGTGCTGACGAAGTAAACTGGGTGCTCGACGAGGTTTGGAGCGTCAGTGCACCTCCTGAGGCGATGGAGCCTCCAAAGGCTGGCCATCTGGGGGAGGGGTCCCTTCCGTTCCTAGTGTGTTTCCCTGCGGCGGCCGATCCTTCTCGGCCGTGGTAGTGGTTCCTGTGGGTCTTCCTTGTTCCCGCTTTGCCTTGGCCCGGGCTGCTGCTACGGTTTTGGTTTGACGCTCCTCCCTAACCGCCACCAGGGCTGCGCTGGCGGAGTAGGGAGTGGCGGCGAGGTAGAGTACCAGTGGTTCTTGCGGGTGTGGAGCCACCATGACCGGAGGGCTGGTTAGGTACCTCTTGAGATCTTGAAACGCCTTGTCGGCCTCTTCAGTCCATTCAAAGGGCCTTTTTTTCTTCATCAGTTGGAAGAAAGGCAGTGCTCGTTCTCCCAATTTGGAGATGAAGCGCCCTAGTGCAGTCACGCGCCCAGTGAGCTTCTGCATTTCTCTGATGGTCTTTGGCGGGCTCATGTCCTCGACCGCCTTGACCTTTTCCAGGTTAGCCTCGATGCTTCGGTGGGACACGAGGAAACCCAAGAGCTTGCCCAAGGGGACTCCAAACACACTCTTCTCCGGGTTGAGCCGCAGGTTCACTGCGTTGGGGCTCGCGAAGGGTTCCTCCAGGTCTTGTATCAGGGTCCTGGCCTCCCGAGACTTCACCACAACGTCATCGACGTAAGCCTCAACATTCTTCCCGAGCTGCGGACCCAAGGTGATGTGCATTAGCCGCTGGAAGGTCGCCCCTGCGTTGCGCAGCCCGAATGGCATGCACGTGTAGCAGTACATCCTTCATGGGGTTAAAAAGGTTGTCTTTTGTACATCTTCTACCGCCATATTGATCTGGTGATACCCGGAGAAGGCATCCAAGAAGCATAACAGGTCGCACCCTGCGGTGGAATCGACGATCTGGTCGATGCGGGGGAGCGGGAACGGATCTTGCGGGCATGCCTTGTTGAGGTTGGTGAAGTCGACACACATGCGTTCCTTACCTCCCTTCTTTGACACAACGACAGGGTTGGCCAACCAATCCGGATATCGGACCTTGCGAATGACCCTAGCGGCTTCTAGTTTGCGGGTCTCTTGAATGATGTAAGCCTGTTTCTTAGTGGACTGCCACCTTGCCTTCTGCTTCACAGGGCGTACGTTGGGGCACACGTTGAGGTGATGCTTGATTACGCCCCTAGGGATCCCCGCCAATTGATCGGGCTCCCAGGCGAATACCTTCTTGTTTGCGCGCAGGAACTTGACCAGGGCTTCCTCCTGCTCGGGCTCGAGGTTGGCGCCTATGGTGAATGTAGCTTCAGTGGACCCGTCTTTGTCGACGGGTATTTGCTTGGTCTCTGCCCTATCTTGGGTGAACAACTGTTTCTTCTTGGTTGGCGCAACCCCCTTGGGCTCGGGGGTCTCCACGTCGGCGGGCTGTGCCGACGCCGCCATCTTGAAGGCAAGCTTGAGCACTCGCAATGCGTCTCCGGTGTCCCCGTGCACGGTGAGGGCACCGTGGCTCCCGGGCATCTTCATGAGGTTGTACGCCAGGTGAGTCGCGGCCATGAACTGGGCGAGCACTGGATACCCAAGGATAGCATTGTAGGGGAGGCCGATGGAGGCGATGTCGAAATCGATCAGCTCCGTGCGGAAGTTGTCGTAGGTGCCGAAGGTTACAGGTAGCCGGATCTGTCCCAAGGAGCTGGACGACCCGCCCCCGACGCCTGAGAAGGGCCGACTGGGTTGCAGCCGCTCCCGGGGTATGCCGAGGAGGTTGAAGGCCTCCACTGAGAGCACGCTGAGGCCCGCATCGCCGTCGATGAGAGTTCTTGTGACGGCCACCTGGCAGATGGTGTGGGCGCACAGCATGGGGAGCGTACTCGAGCAGGCTGACATGGAGGGGTGGTCCTCTGAGCTGAAGGTCAGACCGGCCTTTGGCGCCGACTGGCCCGGGAGAGCCCCTTGACGCGTGGAGGCGGCATTGACCCAGCGGACGAACTGCTTGATGTGGTGGCTTGTAGGCGGCGCCTGCGAGCTGCCCAGGAGGGCCGCGACGACCAGAGGCGTTGGTGCAGCATGGCGGGCAAGGAAGAGGCCGCGCAGCTCTTCCCAAGAGGCAACGGAGGCCGCCGGCAGGTGGAGCAGCCATGCGTGCGGAGCACCGGTGAGGGCCATGGGCAGCCAGTTGGCCATGACCCTGTCGTCACCTCCAGCTTCGAGGACGGCCTCCTCGTAGGCCAGCAAGAAGGCCAGCGGATCGGTCGCTCCAGTGTAGCACGGCGGCTTTGTTGGCCTGACTTGTCCGGCCGCCGCACCCATCGCAAGGCTGGGGCCAGGGCTCGGAGCCCCTTGGCCCCCGTGCTCGCGCTGGCGGCCGGAGCGAGCGGCGCGCTGCTCATCGCGAGGCGGGTCGCGACGGTGGCGGAAGGGAAAACTCCGGCGCACCCCCTACCTGGCGCGCCAAATGTCGGATTTTGGGTTCCGGCAGACCCTTGAGGTTCAAACACTGCGGTGCGCGCGGAGATCTCACCCACTACCTACCTGCACCCCACCGCCATGCTAGGATCTAAGCTATGAAATGAACAACACAAGAGGCACAGAGTTTATACTGGTTCAAGCCACCATTGTGGTGCACCTCCTGAGGCGATGGAGCCTCCAGAGGCTGGCCATCTGGGGGAGGGGTCCCTTCCGTTCCTAGTGCGTTTCCCTGCGGCGGCCGATCCTTCTCGGCCGTGGTAGTGGTTCCTGTGGGTATTCCTTGTTCCCGCTTTGCCTTGGCCCGGGCTGCTGCTACGGTTTTGGTTTGACGCTCCTCCCTAACCGCCACCAGGGCTGCGCTGGCGGAGTAGGGAGTGGCGGCGAGGTAGAGTACCAGTGGTTCTTGCGAGTGTGGAGCCACCATGACCGGAGGGCTGGTTAGGTACCTCTTGAGATCTTGAAACGCCTTGTCGGCCTCTTCAGTCCATTCAAAGGGCCCTTTTTTCTTCATCAGTTGGAAGAAAGGCAGCGCTCGTTCTCCCAATTTGGAGATGAAGCGCCCTAGTGCAGTCACGCGCCCAGTGAGCTTCTGCATTTCTCTGAGGGTCTTTGGCGGGCTCATGTCCTCGACTGCCTTGACCTTTTCCAGGTTAGCCTCGATGCTTCGGTGGGACACGAGGAAACCCAAGAGCTTGCCTGAGGGGACTCCAAACACACTCTTCTCCGGGTTGAGCCGCAGGTTCACTGCGTTGAGGCTCGCGAAGGTTTCCTCCAGGTCTTGTATCAGGGTCCTGGCCTCCCGAGACTTCACCACAACGTCATCGACGTAAGGCTCAACATTCTTCCCGAGCTGCGGACCCAAGGTGATGTGCATCAGCCGCTGGAAGGTCGCCCCTGCGTTGCGCAGCCCGAATGGCATGCACGTGTAGCAGTACATCCCTCATGGGGTTAAAAAGGTTGTCTTTTCTACATCTTCTACCGCCATATTGATCTGGTGATACCCGGAGAAGGCATCCAAGAAGCATAACAGGTCGCACCCTGCGGTGGAATCGACGATCTGGTCGATGCGGGGGAGCGGGAACGGATCTTGCGGGCATGCCTTGTTGAGGTTGGTGAAGTCGACACACATGCGTTCCTTACCTCCCTTCTTTGGCACAATGACAGGGTTGGCCAACCAATCCGGATATCGGACCTTGCGAATGACCCCAGCGGCTTCTAGTTTGCGGGTCTCTTGAACGATGTAAGCCTGTTTCTTAGTGGACTGCCACCTTGCCTTCTGCTTCACAGGGCGTACGTTGGGGCACACGTTGAGGTGATGCTCGATTACGCCCCTAGGGATCCCCGCCAATTGATCGGGCTCCCAGGCGAATACCTTCTTGTTTGCCCGCAGGAACTTGACCAGGGCTTCCTCCTGCTCTGGCTCGAGGTTGGCGCCTATGGTGAAAGTAGCGTCAGTGGACCCGTCTTTGTCGATGGGTATTTGCTTGGTCTCTGCCCTATCTTGGGTGAACAACTGTTTCTTCTTGGTTGGCGCAACCCCCTTGGGCTCGGAGGTCTCCACGTCGGCGGGCTGTGCCGACGCCGCCGTCTTGAAGGCAAGCTTGAGCACTCGCAATGCGTCTCCGGTGTCCCCGTGCACGGTGAGGGCACCGTGGCTCCCGGGCATCTTCATGAGGTTGTACGCCAGGTGAGTCGCGGCCATGAACTGGGCGAGCGCTGGATACCGAAGGATAGCATTGTAGGGGAGGCCGATGGAGGCGATGTCGAAATCGATCACCTCTGTGCGGAAGTTGTCGTAGGTGCCGAAGGTTACAGGTAGCCAGATCTGTCCCAAGGAGCTGGACGACCCTCCCCCGACGCTTGAGAAGGGCCGGCTGGGTTGCAGCCGCTCCCGGGGTATGCCGAGGAGGTTGAAGGCCTCCACTGAGAGCACGCTGAGGCCTGCATCGCCGTCGATGAGAGTTCTTGTGACGGCCACCTGGCAGATGGTGGGGGCGCACAGCATGGGGAGAGTACTCGAGCAGGCTGAGTTGGAGGGGTGGTCCTCTGAGCTGAAGGTCAGACCGGCCTTTGGCGCCGACTGGCCTGGGAGAGCCCCCTGACGCGTGGAGGCGGCATTGACCCAGCGGACGAACTGCTTGACGTGGTGGCTTGTAGGCGGCGCCTGCGAGCTGCCCAGGAGGGCCGCGACGACCAGAGGCGTTGGTGCAGCGTGGCGGGCAAGGAAGAGGCCGCGCAGCTCTTCCCAAGAGGCCACGGAGGCCGCCGGCAGGTGGAGCAGCCATGCGCGCGGAGCACCGGTGAGGGCCATGGGCATCCAGTTGGCCATGACCCTGTCGTCACCTCCAGCTTCGAGGACGGCCTCCTCGTACGCCAGCAGGAAGGCCAGGGGATCGGTCGCTCCAGTGTAGCGCGGCGGCTTCGTTGGCCTGACTTGTCCGGCCGCCGCACCCATCGCAAGGCTGGGGCCAGGGCTCGGAGCCCCTTGGCCCCCGTGCTCGCGTTGGCGGCCGGAGCGAGCGGCGTTCTGCTCATCGCGAGGCGGGTCGCGACGGTGGCGGAAGGGAAAACTCCGGCGCACCCCCTACCTGGCGCGCCAAATGTCGGATTTCGGGTTCCGGCAGACCCTTGAGGTTCAAACACTGCGGTGCGCGCGGAGATCTCACCCACTACCTACCTGCACCCCACCGCCATGCTAGGATCTAAGCTATGAAATGAACAACACAAGAGGCACAAAGTTTATACTGGTTCAGGCCACCATTGTGGTGTAATACCCTACTCCAGTGTGTGGTGTGGTGGATTGCCTCTTGGGCTGATGATGAACAATACAAGGAAGAACAGCCTCGCGAGGGTCTGTTCTTGGCTGGTGCGATGAACTACTAGGGGGAGTTCAGTCGCCTCTCTCTCTCTCTCTTTGGTTACTCTCTAGATGCTGATCAAGATGCCTCTACCCTGTGGGTGGCTAGTCCTATTCATAGGCAAAGGCCCTGGGCCTCTTCCCAAACATTGAGCGGGAAGGGCGCCAACAATTGGCCATTTTGAAGGGGAACATCTGGTACACTTATCCTGACTAAAGTTGGTCCTCGCCTGTCAAAGGCTCTGGTGGTGACGCCGGCTTGGGCTCCATGATGACCTCCATCCTTCCGTTGGGCTGGTCTTGGTCTTGTTGCACCGAAGTGGATGCCTTTGCTTGATGCTCTCGCCTGCGCTTGCTCCCTTTGCACCAAAGAGGAAAGGAGGACATTGCGCGGGCTGGCGCCCGCCTGGCGCCCTTGGTCATCATGGCTTGCATCATGGGAACCTCGTGAGGTACCCCGCCTTGATCTCTCTGCCTCCTCGCAAGCCAGCCTGATGAGGCCGCGCCTGAGGAAGCTCCTTGTCGTCCGCCCCGCGAGGCTTGGCCCCTCGCGAGGGTCTTAAGCTCGTGTTGATGAAGATGGGCCGTGCTGGGCCCCCCTTTGAGCCACGCCGCAGGCCGCAGGCGGGCAAGTCTGGGGACCCCCGTTCCCAGAACGCCGACAACTCCAATCACAAGATCAGTTGACTAGAAGCTAAGCTAGACCCATGGAGGTGATGAGCGCGAGCCTCAGCCGGCTGTGCCAGATGGTCCACGACGCCGGCCTGCAGCCTGGCACCAAGGAACGTCTCCAGGTAGTGCTTGAGGCCACCAGGGTGAGGGGCCGCTTGGACGACAGCTTCATCTCCTTGTTCGACGAGGTCCTCTTCGGCTTCCTCGTCAAGTTCACCGTCGTCAAGAAGCTCGTGGATGACCTTGATGTACTCCTCCAGCCCACGCGCCCAGGCTCTGCAATGCCCGCCACCCTCAATGGCCACTATGGTGACAACCTCTTCGACGCACTGGTGGCCCTGCGACTACCTGCCGTCGCGCCGGAGAATGTCCACCTCGAGGTCGCGCTCACCGCACAATGCCTGGCGCAGCAAGACACCATCGACATAAGCACCCACGTCTATGCACAAATCGTCCACAAGGACTACTACATGCAAGAGGAGGACGATAGGATGCTGGCCTTCTTGGACCGTAGGGCAACCTCGGACGGCATTGTTCAAAAGCACGTTGAGCTCGTCGCCAACGCCACTGCTCCTCACACATCGGTTGGTGACCCGGCGCACTAGGGCGTGAGGATGTCGTTGATGGATCCGTATGTATTTTTGTCTTTCCGTCAAATCCATGTAGTAGTATATGGTACTACTAGTAATTATCTTACCTTCCACGTCAACTTCATAATTTTCATAGGTACTCCATGCATGAACCGCGCCAGAACCAAACTTCTCATTACTCTAGGGAAAATCTTTATTTCTATGTATCGATCGCGCCATGGAGCAGAACCAAATTTTACAAGTTACAAGTTCAAAAGGAAAAGCCTGTCGTGCTCGCGTCGCACCCCCACACGGTTGTTTCGGCATGCCGCTAAAGGGGGCATGCGTGCTGTGTTGCATTTTCACTTACAAGTGGGACCACATTTGAGCAAACCGACAATCGGCAAACCCCCACCCCGCCCACCGCGCGATGCCTGAGAAAACAGGAGGGAGAAGAGATGGTTGTAGCACGGACTCCAACAAAGTTGGTGTCAGGTGGGACTCGTGCGGGTTGCATGTGCTGTACTGCTAGACGTGAATGCTAGTTATGGCCCATGCCACCCCACTATTTCAAACCTATATCGAGGTGCTGGATACATAGAAAAAATTTCCTGGAGTCCGTGCTCAGCCCTCCTCTATCTCTCTTCTCAGCCAGCTAGCAGACGCACAGAGCCCATCGTCCGTTTGCTCATATGCGGTCCCACATGTCAGTTCAAATGCAAGAGGACCCACTGAACCTGCACAACTTTCACCTCGACATGTTTGTGATGGAAAACAAATCCAATAAAGATCTTCAGTGGCCGCTTTTGGAGTTACTCAAGAGTAGTAAGATTCTATTTACAGTTTAACCCGAGATGCACATCACGTGGCTTCAACTACCACTCTATTTTCCTGTATGACACGACCTGGATGCTGGATGTCCCACGTGTCGGGAAAAGGAGGAAGAACTCGACCAAAGCTTCAGTGGTGCTCTCGGATTAGACTAGTTGTGCTAACTTAAAATTTTATTGTGTAGAATGGATGCAAGTTTTGGTATTGGGAAGAAGAGTACATCGATATATTGATAGAGCGCCATTTAGTAGATGTTCTAGAACTTTTAGCTAACATAGAGGCTAGAGATGAGACTAGTGCACTTGTTGATAGAATAGAGGCTAGACATGAGACTAGATGCGAGGAAGCAACGTCTACTTCTTTACACTCGAAGAAGAAAGAAGCACGCAAGATCAAGCCTCCGTAGATCAACAATGAATGCATCGAGAAGTCACTAATCCGACTTACAGGAGCAGTTATGGAAGTTGGATATCTTCTAAAATGTATTCTTGTGGTTCTGGTTTTCTTTGGTCTTGCTTTTCTTGTCAAATTTTGGTGATGTATTTCCATGTCTGAAAAATCAATGATGAAAAAAAACATATGTGTTTGCAAAGAAAAATGTACGCGGCCGAGATGCGTCCGCGCCTTGGGCGCACGACCACCGCATCCAAGAAATGGCCCGAACACGACCCCGTTGCCCAACCCAAACAGACAGAAGGCAGGCAAAACGGAGGTTCGTTTGGGGTCGTGTGTTGGAATTGTCCTTACAAGTAGGACCGTAGTTGAAGAAACCGACCATTGGCAAACCCCCACCTTGCCCGTCACGCGATGGCTGAGTTAGAGAAACGATGAGGTTGAAGAGATAGCTGTAGCACGGACTCCAAAAAATATGGTGTCAAATGGAAGTCATGATGGTGGCGTGTGCCGTACTCCAGGACGTGAATGCTTGTTCTGGCCCATGCCACCCTACTATATAGTAGTAGTATCGAGGATTCGAGGTGTTGGTTACCTACAACGAACACATTAACATAAGTCCCACATCACACTCTGGCCAAATTTCCTGGAGTCTGTGCTAGGTTAAAAAGTGTTCTTTGTGAGGGTGGATGGCTGGTCTCAAGTTTAAAACTTGTAGTATTACGTATACGTAGACGTAGAGATAGTGCAGCAGTTCTGAAAGTTTGAACCCAAACATCAGAATGCAATTTCTACTGGACTCATCCAAGGACCTAGGATGATGGGATTCGCAACTACAGTAAAAACACCCGCCCAACGCGCGAAGCATGTGAAGGTAGTAATAATGGTGTACTATTGTTGATTGGCCTCATCCGATAACCTATTGCAATGCATGTACAATTATGTATTCGTAAAATATATTTTTGCCTAGTCGCAACACCCATTCAGAGAAGCGACTCGAAAGCCATTCAAAAATTAAGTAAGTTCATCATAGACATATCATTTTATTACATACAACAGGTCATCAACCCACAACGACAATGAGGATACATTATAAATACTAAAGTTTTCATCACACAACAAATAACAAGCAATGAAATGAACTTCAACTCGACCAATCCTCTGTGTTGGAAACGCTTGCTTTGAACCACAAGTGATTCTCTGGGAAGGGCCATCTACTGTCAATCTCGAGACTAACGCAGGACTGATCATCAAGGCTGAAGCGGCCTACTATATAAGTACCAGGGTAGGGAACCAGCGAAATGTCCGAGGTATAGATACAGTTGCTTCTCATAAATGGTAGTAACATTGTGTCAACAACAATTGGATCACCTTTCTCCATCATTGGATAGTTTTGTCCGAGGAAGAGCGAGTTTTCTCCAAGACTATCAATACTGTACCAGGGAGAAGGTGTTGGAGCTAGCACACCAGTATCCATCCCGAATACCATGCAACGGGTGTTGGAATAGGTCCGGAGAGTGCGACCATGGGAGACAACACCTGCTTCCTTAGTAGTAACATCAGCAGTGCGCTGTATACAGACAAGAAGGGGTGATCCATCTGAATAAATTGCTAGGCGCCACTGAGTATATGGGCCCTCCTAGTCCTCATGCTCGTGATCATCACCATCATCATCTCCCCCTTGGTTATAATTTTTTTCAACTATAGGTGGTGGAATGTTCATAGGAACTTGGAAACATAAGAAGAAGGTTAATTAGTAAAGGGAAACTTGCTAACCCGCATGCATGTGGATCAAACAATTATAATTATGGTGGAAGACAAACGTACTGAAACTACGAGGGTCCCATGCAAAAACAGTGCCATGAGTGGTGGAAGCAAACACAAGACCCTCGTATTGAATTGCATCACAGTACACATCCGTGTATAGAAACTGATTTTTGAGCAATATCCATCCAATCGAACCACGAAGGACGACAACAAGCTTGTCGAAGATAGAAACAACTACATAATTCATGTAATGCCAAGAGCGGTTGGGAACTCGAAAAATTGCTATCTTTCGTAGAAGACAGTCACCATGATCGTATTTGAACATGCGTAGAATATCGGTGTGCTCAACCTCTCGGCAGTCTGCTAAGATTTTTCAAAGTGGAACCCGGTGACGAGTGTACACATTCACAAGTTCCCACTCGCAGTTGTACCCAATATAAACAACCACGTCTCCATTTGTGCCTGCCCAAGCCTTGTCCTCAAGTGATGGCATCTTAACATCATACGTATCATTATCAAGCGGCATCAACTTGCACAAGGCAAGGCCTCCGTCATCCCCGCGCCAGTCAGCAGGGTCGCGGCAAAGAAGATAGGGGAGATCAAACCGCTCCTGGACCCTTGGGTTCCTTGTAATGATGTTATTAGTTGAGTCGAGAATGGTCTTGAACGAACCTGTCATGCAAGCTGAGGTGATGATGTCGCACCGATCAATGAGTTCCTCCACCACATCATCTTTCAGATCAAGGCAAGAATAATGGGGTTGTTTCTGGCCTATTCCCTCCATCGAGAAGACGATCGAACAATGGCAGAAGGAAGGGTGAAGGCAAATGGAGGAGGGAGGAAGAGCGTGTGACAGTAGTTCCAAATCGAGAGGGAAAGGCGAAGAGTCGATGGACGGTTGCGAGTTTGCCACGGTATACGAAGAGGTGCCCCGGCCTACACGTCCGTTCGGAAATAGTAGAAAAGGACTCATCGTCGTCTCATTGACATGTTGGAACGGGACCACATGTCAATGAAACACGGTGTCTAAATTCTCGTGCAAAATGCGATCTGGCCGCGTTGGCCTGAGGTGCCGCATTAGTTATCGACCTTTATTTTTTAACATACAATATGAGTGGATAGCTCCTGTGGTCATCACACGTGAGTGGCTATATAGGTGGGCTAGGTGGGCAGGCGCCAACAATCTGAGTGCTAAAAGAGTTGATCCAATGCTTGGTTTTGTTTGGATTTTCCAACTATGACCATTGGATAGAGTGAATCAATGGCTTATGTTCAAAGTTATTCTCATACTATAGAATGGTATAGGAATGTGGAGAGATTTGGTTGATTTTATATCGCTGAATAATATAAAATATTATGAGTGCAGACGCTCCAACGCGACGTTTGTGGCTTCTTCTTGGTCGTCGGGTATCTATGTTCTTCCACTCTTTCATTTAAGACATGAGCTTTGTTCATCCTTTTGCTGACACGCGGGACATCTATATGCCTCCATTTTAAAAATCATACTATATGCCTCCATGACACACGGGACATCTAGCATCAAGGTGGCGTGTCATGCAAGAAAAAGGAGATATGCAGTGCGTAAGTGAGTCGTGCACTTCTATGGAACCTAGTACTACGCAATATTTTTTCTCCTCGATGGCACGTGAATAGTGCACGTACTCATTGACATAGCACGGGATGGTAGCCATGGACATGGTCGACCCTTTTTGAAGAGAGTACTAATAAATAACTTTGTTGTGTCCCGTCAACTCGACAAGAAGATTTCTTACTACGCCTTCTCCCTTGCCAACGCTTGCACGGTGGATCGCAGCACAAGGAGAAAGTTTTGCTTACAAGCGATGGACGTGCAGCAGTTCATTTGGTGTCTGATTGCCAGAAGTACTAATGTAGTACCATCATTATTGTTCGACTTCCGGAAGAGGAGAAGAGCCAAGCGCAAGGTCACCTACTAACCTAGTACAGTACTACTATAGCCAAAGCTGGTCCACCTTTTTAGAGCATGGTTAATTAATATAGGCGGCTCTTGCAGCGGCACATCATTTAGAGAAAGTACTCTCTTCGTAGGAACAAAGGAAGTGAAACAAAAGTTTGAGTGGATGCTAGATTGCCAATTAAAACATGATTACATAGGAAAAAAATCCTATAGCATTCTATCCTATGAATCAAACGACCAATGTAGGAAAATTATGAGCAGGGTCTCTCCAACAGTGTTCCTCGGCTCGCACCTAGCATCACAGTGGTTGAACTTGGAGTCATTCATCTGGTACATGTGGCATCTCAGATCTGGACACAAGGTGATGATGTCGGTGTCAAAACCGGCGGATCTTAGGTAGGGGGTCCTGAACTGTGCGTCTAACGCTAATGGTAACAGGAGGCGGGGGACACAATGTTTACCCAGGTTCAGGCCCTCTCGATGGGGGTAATACCCTACTTCCTGCTTGATTGATCTTGATGATGAGTATTAAAAGAGTTGATCTACCACGAGATCGTAGAGACTAAACCCTAGAGGCTAGCCTATGATTATGATTGTTGTTTGATACGTCCATTTTGCATCATGCTTTTATATCAATATTTATTGCAATATGGGTTGTTATTACATATTATATCTCAATACTTATGGCTATTTTCTCTTATTTTACAAGGTTTACCATGAAGAGGGGGAATGCTGGTAGCTGGAATTCTGGCTGGAAAAGGAGCAAACATTGGAAACCTATTCTGCACTGCTCCAAAAATCCTGAAACTCCACGAAAGTTATTTTTGCAATTAATAAGAATTATTGAGCGAAAGAAACACCAAAGGGGGCCCACACCCTAGCCAGGAGGGTGGGGGCGCCCACCCCTACTTGGCGCGCCCCCCTTTCTCCTAGGCCCCCTGGTGGCCCTCCAGTGTTCATCTTCTGCTATATGAAGGCTTTAACCCTAAAAAAATCAGAGGCAAGCTTGCGGGACGAAACTCCGCCGCCACGAGGCGGAACCTTGGCGGTACCAATCTAGAGCTCCGGCAGAGATGTTCTGTCGGGGAAACTTCCCTCCGGGAGGGGGAAATCATCACTGTTGTCATCACCAACAACCCTCTTATCGGGAGGGGGTCAATCTCCATCAACATCTTCACCAGCACTATCTCCTCTCAAAACCCTAGTTCATCTCTTGTATCCAATCTTGTATCAAAACCACAAATTGGTACCTGTGGGTTGCTAGTAGTGTTGATTACTCCTTGTAGTTGATGCTAATTGGTTTACTTGGTGGAAGATCATATGTTCAGATCCTTAATGCATATTATTACTCCTCTGATTATGAACATGAATATGCTTTGTGAGTAGTTACGTTTGTTCCTGAGGACATGGGTGAAGTCTTGCTATTAGTAGTCATTTGAATTTGGTATTCGTTCGATATTTTGATGAGATGTATGTTGTCTTTCCTCTAGTGGTGTTATGTGAACGTCGACTACATGACACTTCACCATTATTTGGGCCTAGAGGAAGGCATTGGGAAGTAATAAGTAGATGATGGGTTGCTAGAGTGACAGAAGCTTAAACCCTAGTTTATAAGTTGCTTCGTAAGGGGCTCATTTGGATCCACTTGTTTCATGCTATGGTTAGGTTTACCTTAATAATTATTTTGTAGTTGCAGATGCTTGCAATAGGGGTTAATCATAAGTGGGATGCTTGTCCAAGTAAGGGCAGTACCCAAGCACCGGTCCACCCACATACATAATTATCAAAGTACCGAACGCGAATCATATGAGCGTGATGAAAACTAGCTTGATGATAATTCCCATGTGTCCTCTGGAGCTATTTTCTCATTATAACAAATTGTCCAGGCTTGTCCTTTACTATAAAAAGTATTGGGCCACCTTGTTGCACTTTATTTAATTTCATTGTTTGTTACTCATTACAATTTATCTTATCACAAAACTATTTGTTACCTACAATTTCAGTGCTTGCAGAGAAAACCTTACTGAAAACCACTTTTCATTTCCTTCTGCTCCTTGTTGAGTTCGACACTCTTAATTATTGAAAGGACTACGATAGATCCCTATACTTGTGGGTCATCATTGTTGTCTGCTACGTCTTGAGCTTGCAACCAACGCAATAAAGGGGTTGTCAATCCCTTCACGGCCACTTGCGAAAGTGAGATCTGATAGAGTTAGTATGATAAGATAAATATATTTTTGGTATTTTATAATATAGATTGGAAAAGTAAAGATGCAAATAAAAGTAGATTGAAATCTTATATGATAAAAGATAGACCCGGGGGCCATAGGTTTCACTAGTGGCTTCTCTCAAGATAGCATAAGTATTATGGTGGGTGAACAAATTACTGTCGAGCAATTGATAGAGAAGAAAATAATTATGAGATTATCTAGGCATGATCATGTATATAGGCATCACGTATGTAACAAGTAGACCGACTCCTGCCTGCATCTACTACTATTACTCCACACATCGACCGCTATCCAGCATGCATCTAGAGTATTAAGTTCATAAGAACAGAGTAACACATTAAGAAAGATGACATGATGTAGAGGGATAAACTCAAGCAATATGATATAAACCCCCTATTTTTATCCTCGATGGAAACAATGCAATACGTGCCTTGCAACCCCTGCTGTCACTGGGTAAGGACACCGCAAGATTGAACCCAAAGCTAAGCACTTCTCCCATGGCAAGAAAGATCAATCTAGTAGGCCAAACCAAACTCATAATTCGAAGAGACTTGCAAAGATAACTCAATCATACATGAATGAATCCAGAGGAGATTCAAATATTTCTCATAGATAAACTTGATCATAAACCCACAATTCATCGGATCTCGACAAACACACTGCAAAAAAGAGTTACATCAAATAGATCTCCACAAGAGAGGGGGAGAACATGGTATTGAGATCCGAAAAGAGAGAAGAATCCATCTAGCTAATAACTATGGAACCGAAGTGTCTGTGGTAAACTACTCACAACTCATCGGAGGGGTTATGGTGTTGATGTAGAAGACCTCCATGGTCGATTCCCCCTCCGGCGGAGCGCCGACGAAGGCTCCAAGATGGGATCTCGCAGATACAGAAATTTACGGCGGTGGATTTTTTTTCGTTGGCTCCCTCGATGTTTTCGGGGTACGTGGGTATATATGGGAGGAAGAAGTAGGTCGGTGGCCACCAGAGGGGCCCACGAGACAGGGGGCGCGCCCTGTAGGGGTGGGCGCGCCCTCCTATCTCGTGGCCGCCTCGACTGCTTCTTGGCTTGCACTCCAAGTCCTATGGATCACGTTCATTCCAAAAATCACGTTCATTCCGTTTGATATTCCTTTTCTTCGAAATACTGAAATAGGCAAGAAAACAACAATATGGGCTGGGCCTCCGGTTAGTAGGTTAGTCCCAAAAATGATATAAATTTGTAAAATAAAGCCCATAAACATCCAAAAGGGGTAATATAATAGCATGGAACAATCACAATTTTATAGATACGCTGGAGACGTATAAAGCATCCCCAAGCTTAATTCCTGCTCATCCTCGAGTAGGTAAATGATAAAAACAGAATTTTTGATGTGGAATGCTACCTAGCATAATTCTCAATGTAATTTTCTTTATTGTGGCATGAATTTTTAGATCCAAATGATTCAAAATAAAAGTTCATATTTACAAAAGAAATAGTAATACTTCAAGCATACTAATAAAAAGCCATCATGTCTTCTCAAAATAACATGGCTAAAGAAAGTTCATCCCTACAAAATCATATAGTTAGGCTATGCTTCATTTTCGTCACACAAAAATGTTTCCAAATTCTACACCCCCGATGACAAGCCAAGCAATTGTTTCATACTTAAATAATCTCAAACTTTTTCAACTTTCACGCAATATATGAGAGTGAGCCATGGATATGGCACCATGGGTGGAATAGAATATGATGATGGGGATTGTGTGGAGAAGACAAAAAGGAGAAAGTCTCACATTGACGAGGATAATCAACGGGCTATGGAGATGCCCATTAATTGATGTCAACATGAGGAGTAGGGATTGCCATGCAACGGATGCACTAGAGCTATAAATGAATGAAAGCTCAACAAAAGAAAACTAGTGGGTGTCCATCAAACTTGCTTGCTCATGAAGACCTAGGGAATTTGAGGAAGCCCATCGTAGGAATATACAAGCCAAGTTCTATAATGAAAAATTCCCACTGGTATATGAAAGTGACAACATATGAGACTCTCTATATGAAGAACATGGTGCTACTTTGAAGCACAATATATGAGACTCGCTATATGAAGGACATGGTGCTACTTTGAAGCACAAGTGTGGAAAAAGAGATAGTAACATTGCCCCTTTTTATTTGTTTTCTTTTATTTTCTTTTTTTCTTTCTTTTTTTCCTTTCTTTTCCTTTTTTTCTTTGGCCTTTCTTTTTTTGGCCTTTCTTTTTTTCTTTTCTTTTTTTCTTTCTGGGGACAATGCTCTAATAATGATGATCATCACACTTTTATTGATTACAACGTATGAATTACAACTCAAAACTAGAACAAGATATGACTCTATATGAATGCCTCCGGCGGTGTATCGGGATGGTGCAATGAATCAAGAGTGACATGTATGAAAAATATGCATGGTGGCTTTGCCACAAAAACGATGTCAACTACATGATCATGCAATGGCAATATGACAAAAGTAATGTATGTCATGATGATAAACGGAATGGTGGAAAGTTGCATGGCAATATACGAAATGGCTATGGAAATGCCATAATAGGTAGGTATGGTGGCTGTTTTGAGGAAGATATAAGGAGGTTTATGTGTGTTAGAGCGTATAATATCACGGGGTTTGGATGCACCGGCGAAGTTTGCACCAACTCTCAAGGTGAGAAAGGGAAATGCATAGTACCGAAGAGGCTAGCAATGGTGGAAAGGTAAAAGTGCGTATAATCCATGTATTCAACATTAGTCAAAATAACTCATATACTTATTGCAAAAGTTTAGAAGTCATCAAAAACCAAGCACTACGCCCATGCTTCTAGAGGGATAGATTGCTAGGAAAAGACCATCGCTCGTCCCCGACCGGCACTCATAAGGATGCACCATCCAAGTACACTTCATGTTTCAAATTTGTTACACAACTTTAACCATAAGTGCATGCTACGGGACTTGCTAACTACAACACAAGCATTCCTTAAATTCATAATCACCCAACTATCATGACTTTAATATCACTACCTCCATATCTCAAAACAATTATCAAGTATCAAATTGATCATAGCATACAATTCACTTCCTATGATAGTTTTTATTATACCCAACTTGGATGCCTACCATTCTAGGACCAATTTTATAACCATAGAAAATACCATGCTGTTCTAAGAGACTCTCAAACTAATATAAGTGATGCATGAGAGACTGGCAATTTCTACAAAATTAAGCCACCGCCGTGCTCTAAAATATATAAGTGAAGCACTAGAGCAAAAACTATCTAGCTCAAAAGATATAAGTGAAGCACATAGAGTATTCTAATAAATTTCAATCAAGTAGGCTTCTCCCAAAAGGTGTGTACAGCAAGGATGATTGTGGAAAAATAAAAATCAAATACTAATATCATACACGACACTCCAAGCAAAACACATATCATGTGGTGAATAAAAATATAGCTCCAAGAAAAGTTACCAATGAACGAAGACGAAAGAGGGGATGCCTTCCCGGGGTATCCCCAAGCTTAGGCTTTTGGCCATTGTTGAATATCTTGGGGTGCCATGGGCATCCCCAAGCTTAGGCTTTTGCCACTCCTTATTCCATAGTCCATCAAATCTTTACCCAAAACTTGAAAACTTCACAACACAAAACTCAACAGGAAATCTCATAAGCTCCGTTAGTGAAAGAAAACAAAACCACCACATAAGGTACTGTAATTAACTCATTATTTATTTATATTGGTGTTAAACCTACTGTATTTAAAGTTCTCTATGGTTCATACCACTTAATACTAGCCATAGATGCATCAAAATAAGCAAACAACACACGAAAAACAGAATCTGTCAAAAACAGAACAATCTGTAGCAATCTGTAAGTAACGCAAACTTCTTGAACTCTAAAAATACTACCAAAATAGGAAGTCCTGGACAATTTGTCTATTGATCAGCAGAAAAAAGAATCAACACAAAAGCACGTTTCTGTAATTTACCAAACTACTTTCGTGCGCGCAAAGTTTCTGTTTTTCAGCAGAATCAAATTAACTATCATCATAGGTTATCCTATAGGTTCTACTTGGCACAAACACTAATTAAAACATAAAACACATCTAAACAGAAGTTAGATGCAAAATTTTATTACTAAACAGAAACAAAAGCAATAAACACAAATAAAATTGGGTTGCCTCCCAACTAGCGCTATCATTTAACGCCCCTAGCTCGGCATAAAAGTGAAGATAGATCTAGGTAGTGCCATCTTTGGCACTCAATTCATAAGTAGCCCGCATGATAGATTCATAAGGTAATTTGACATTCTTTCTTGGAAAGTGCTCCATGCCTTTCTTTAAAGGAAATTGGAACCTAATATTCCCTTCCTTCATATCAATAATCGCACCAATCGTTCTAACGAAAGGTCTACCAAGAATAATAGGGAAAGAAAGATTGTAATCTATATCAAGAATGATAAAATCTACGGGCACCAAATTTCTATTTGCAACAAGGAGAACATCATTGATCCTTCCCATTGGCTTTTAATGGTGGAATCCGCAAGGTACAAATTTAAAGAGCAATCATCAAGATCATGGAAACCTAGAATATCACATAAAGTTTTCGGAATCATGGAAACACTAGCACCCAAATCACACAAAGCAAAACACTCATGATCTTTAATTTTAATCTTTATAGTAGGTTCCCACTCATCACTAAGTTTTCTAGGTATAGAAACTTCCAAATTAAGTTTTTCATCATAAGATTGCATCAAGGCATCAACGATATGTTTGGTAAAACCTTTATTTAACTATAAGCATGAGGAGAATTAACAACGGATTGCAACAAGGAAATACAGCCTTCTAAAGAACAATTATCATAATCAAATTCCTTGAAATCTGAGATAGTGGGTTCAATGCTATTTAAAGTCATGACCTCTCCAATCCCACTTTTACCAAAATTAGCATCAAGATCTAAAAACTCTGAATTATTGGGACGCCTTCTAACTAAAGTTGACTCATCTCCAGTCCCATTATTATCAAGATTTATATTGCAAAACAAAGATCTAATAGGGGACACATCAATAACTTTAAGATCTTCATCATTATTTTCACGGAAACTAGAAGAACACGCCTTTACAAAGCAATCTTTCTTAGCACGCAATCTAGCGGTTCTTTCCTTGCACTCATCAATGGAAATTCTCATGGATTTAAGAGACTCATTTATATAATGCTTAGGAGGAGTAGATCTAAGTTTAAGAGAATCAACATCAAGCGAAAGTCTATCAACGTTCCTAGCCAAATCATCAACTTTGAGCAATTTTTCTTCAAGCAAAGCATTAAAATTCTTTTGAGAAATCATAAATTCTTTCACACTATTCTCAAAATCAGAGGGCATATTATTAAAATTACCATAAGAATTATCATAGGAATTTCCATAATTATTAGAGGAATTACTAGGGAACAGTCTAGAATTAAAGTTTCCTCTATAAGCATTGTTTCCAAAACTATTCCTACCAACAAAATTCAAATCCATAGATTCATTATAATTCTCAATCAAAGTAGACAAAGGCATATCATTGGGATTAAGAGGAGCACTCTTAGTAGCAAATAATTTCATAAGTTCATCCATCTTTCCACTCAAAACATTAATTTGTTCTATAGCATGCACTTTTTTACTAGTAGATCTTTCGGTGTGCCATTGAGAATAATTTGCCATAATATTATCAAGAAGTTTTGTAGCATCTCCTAAAGTGATTTCCATAAATGTGCATCCCGCGGACAAATCTAAAATATTTCTAGAAGCAAAGTTCAAACCGGCATATATTTTTTGTATGATCATCCATAAATTCAAACCATGAGTAGGGCAATTGCGAATCATCAATTTCATTATTTCCCAAGATTGGGCAACATGCTCATGATCAAGTTGTTTAAAATTCATAATATCATTTCTAAGAGTGATAATCTCAGCGGGAGGAAAATACTTAGAGATAAAAGCATCTTTGCACTTGTTCCAAGGATCAATACTATTTTTAGGCAAAGACGAAAACCAAACTTTAGCACGATCTCTAAGTGAAAACGGAAATAACTTCAATTTAACAATATCATTATCTGTATCTTTCTTATTTTGCATATCACACAAATCAACAAAGTTGTTTAGACGAGTAGCGGCATCTTCACTAGGAAGGCTGGCGAATTGATCTTTCATAACAAGATTTAGCAAAGCAGTATTGATTTCACAAGACTCAACATCATTAAGAGGAGCAATCGGAGTATCAAGGAAATCATTATTATTGGTATTGGAGAAATCACACAATTTGGTATTATCTTGTGCCATGGCAACAGGTAATCCAACACACAAGCAAATAGAAAAAGGCAAGCGAAAAATAGAGGAGGAGGTTGGGAAAGAGAGGGCGAATAAAACGGCAAGGGTGAAGTGGGCGAGAGGAAAACGAGAGGCAAATGGCAAATAATGTAAATGCGAGGGAGATGAGTTTGTGATGGGTACTTGGTATATCTTGACTTGAGAGAAGACCTCCCCAGCAACGGCGCCAGAAATCCTTCTTGCTACGTCTTGAGCTTGCGTTGGATTTCCTTGAAGAGGAAAGGGTGATGCAGCAATAGTAGTGTAAGTATTTCCCTCATTTTTTGAGAACCAAGGTATCAATCCAGTAGGAGGCTCCTCAAAAGTCCCACACACCTACACAAACAAACAAAGATCTCGCAACCAACACAATAAAGGGGTTGTCAATCCCTTCACGGCCACTTGCGAAAGTGAGATCTCATAGAGATAGTATGATAAGATAAATATATTTTTGGTATTTTAAAATATAGATTGGAAAAGTAAAGATGCAAATAAAAGTAGATTGAAAGCTTATATGATAAAAGATAGACCCGGGGGCCATAGGTTTCACTAGTGGCTTCTCTCAAGATAGCATAAGTATTAAGGTGGGTGAACAAATTACTGTCGAGCAATTGATAGCAAAGCGAATAATTATGAGATTATCTAGGCATGATCATGTATATAGGTATCACGTCCGTAACAAGTAGACCGACTCCTGCCCGCATCTACTACTATTACTCCACACATCAACCGCTATCCAGCATGCATCTAGAGTATTAAGTTCAGAAGAACAGAGTAACGCATTAAGAAAGATGACATGATGTAGACGGATAAACCCAAGCAATATGATATAAACCCCATCTTTTTATCCTCGATGGCAACAATGCAATACGTGCCTTGCAACCCCTGCTGTCACTAGGTAAGGACACCGCAAGATTGAACCCAAAGCTAAGAACTTCTCCCATGGCAAGAAAGATCAATCTAGTAGGCCAAACCAAACTCATAATTCGAAGAGACTTGCAAAGATAACTCAATCATACATGAAAGAATTCAGAGGAGATTCAAATATTTCTCATAGATAAACTTGATCATAAACCCACAATTCATCGGATCTCGACAAACACACCGCAAAAAAGAGTTACATCAAACACAAGAGAGGGGGAGAACATGGTATTGAGATCCAAAAACAGAGAAGAAGCCATCTAGCTAATAACTATGGACCCAAAGGTCTGTGGTAAACTACTCACAACTCATCGGAGGGGCTATGGTGTTGATGTACAAGACGTCCATGGTCGATTCCCCCTCCGGCGGAGCGCCGGCGAAGGCTCCAAGATGGTATCTCGCGGATACAAAAGGTTACATCGGTGGAAATTGTTTTTTGTTGGCTCCCTAGATGTTTTAGGGGTACGTGGGTATATATAGGAGGACGAAGTAGGTCGGTGGCCGCCCGAGGGGCCCACGAGACAGGTGGGCGTGCCTGATAACCCGCAAGTATACGGGATAGTTGTAGCC
This sequence comes from Triticum aestivum, assembly GCF_018294505.1. Classification (NCBI taxonomy): domain Eukaryota; kingdom Viridiplantae; phylum Streptophyta; class Magnoliopsida; order Poales; family Poaceae; genus Triticum; species Triticum aestivum. The sequence continues at coordinate 255,989,204 of NC_057810.1, forward strand.
TCTTTCGATAAGTAAGAGTGTCGAACCCAACGAGGAGCTAAAGGTAGAACAAATACTCTATCAAGTCCTATCATCCACTGATACGACTCTACGCACGCTTGACGTTCGCTTTACCTAGAACAAGTATGAAACTAGAAGCACCTTGTAGGTGTGATAGGATAGGTTTACAAGATAATAAAGAACACGTAAATAAAAAGTAGGGGCTGTCTAGATAAAGATGCAATAAAGTAAATATTAGTAGAGAGCTTTTTGTTACGAGAAAGTTATTTGTCAAAGGCAATCGATAACTAGACCGGTAATCACTATTGCAATTCTATTTGAGGGATAGGCATAAGCTAACATATTTTCTCTACTTGGATCATATGCACTTATGATTGGAACTCTAGCAATCAGTCCGCAACTACTAAAGATTCATTAAGGTAAAACCCAACCATAGCATTAAAGTATCAAGTCCCCTTTTATCCCACACGCAACAATCCTCTTACTCGGGTTTGTGTTTGAGTCACTCACGCAACCCACTATAAGCGAATCATGAAGGCATTGCAACACCCTACAGCGACAATCCCTCACGCTTGCGCGACACAGAGGGCACCATAGGACAGCACCAATAATAAAACATGCAACTCAAACCAATCACGATCATCAATTAACCCATAGGACAAAACGGATCTACTCAAACATCATAAGATAGCCATACATCATTGGAAAATAATATATAGCATTGAGCACCATGTTTAAGTAGAGATTACAGCGGGTAAGAGAGAGGTTACACCGCTGCGTAGAGGGAGGAAGAGTTGGTGATGAAGGCAGTGAAGTTGTTGGTGAAGATCGCGGTGATGATGATTGCCCCAGGCAGCGCTCCGGCGCCACCGCAAGCAAGGGGGAGAGAGCCCCCTTCTTCATCTTCTTCCTTGACCTTCTCCCTAGATGGGAGAAGGGTTTCCCCTCTGGTCCCTGGCTCCCATGGCTTGGGAGGGGTGAGAGCCCCTCCGAGATTGGATCTATCTCTCTGTTTCTGCGTTCTGGAACTCTGCCCTGGCACCGTTTCCTTTATATCTAGAGATCCGTAACTCCGATTGGACTCAAACCTTCGCCCAGATTGTTTTCCAAAAAATAGCTTTCTTGCGGCCAAAGAAGGGCATCAACCGCCTTACGGGTGGCCCACGAGATAGGGGGGCGCGCCCCCTAGAGTAGTGGCGTGGGCCACTCTCGTGGCCACCTCAGGCACCGTTTCGCGTTGATTCTTCCTCCCAAAAATCACAAATATTCCAAAATAATTCTCCGTCCATTTTTATCCCGTTTGGACTCCGTTTGATATTGGGTTTCTGCGAAACATAAGACATGCAACAAACAAGAACTAACACTAGGCACTGGAATATGTTCGTCCCAAAAATAGTGTAAAAAGTTGCCAAAAGTATATGAAAGTTGAATAATATTGGCATGGAACAATCAAAAATTATCGATGCGACGGAGATGTATCAGCATCCCCAAGCTTAATTCCTGCTCGTCCTCGAGTAGGTAAATGATAAAAAAAGATAATTTTTGATGTGGAATGCTACCTAGCATAATCTTGATCATATGTCTAATCATGGCATGAATATTAAGACATGAGTGATTCAAAGCAATATTCTATCATTTGACATAAAAACAATAATACTTCAAGCATACCAACCAAGCAATTATGTCTTATCGAAATAACATAGCCAAAGAAAGCTCATCCCTACAAAATCATATTGTTTGGCTATGCTCCATCTTCATCACACAAAATACTCCCATCATGCACAACCCCGATGACGAGCCGAGCAATTGGTTCATACTTTTTAACGCGCTTCAGCTTTTTCAACTCTTACGCAATACATGAGCGCAAGCCATGGACATAGCACTATGGTGGTAAAAGATGGTGGTTGTGAGGACAAAAAGAGGGAGAAGATATTCTCACATCAACTAGGCATATCAACGGGTTATGGAGATGCCCATCAATAGATATAAATGTGAGTGTGTAGGGATTGCCATGCAACGGATGCACTAAGAGCTATAAGTGTATGAAAGCTCAAACTGGAAACTAAGTGGGTGTGCATCCAACTTGCTTGCTCATGAAGACCTCGGGCGTTTGAGGAAGCCCATTATCGGAATATACAAGCCAAGTTCTATAATGAAAATTCCCTCTAGTATATGAAAGTGAAAGCATAGGAGACTCTCTCTATGAAGAACATGGTGCTACTCTGAAGCACAAGTATGGTAAAAGGATAGTAACACTGCCCCGTCTCTCTTTTTCTCTCATTTTTTTCTTTTATTTTTCATTTTTTTTATTTTTTTCTTTCTTTTTGGTGGGCTTCTTTGGCCTCTTTTTTTTATTTTGGCTTCTTTGGCCTCTTTTATTTTTCATAAAGTCCGGAGTCTCATCCCGACTTGTGAGGGAATCATAGTCTCCATCATCCTTTCCTCATTGGGGCAATGCTCTAATAATGATGATCATCACACTTTTATTTACTTACAACTCAATATTACAACTCGATATCTCGAACAAAGATATGACTCTATATGAATGCTTCTGGCGGTGTACCGGGATGTGCAATGATCTAGCATAGCAATGACATCAAAAAATGGACAAGCCATGAAAACATCATGCTAGCTATCTTACGATCATGCAAAGCAATATGACAATTAATGCTCAAGTCATGTATATGATGATGATGGAAGTTGCATGGCAATATATCTCGGAATGGCTATGGAAATGCCATAATAGGTAGGTATGGTGGCTGTTTTGAGGAAGATATAAGGAGGCTTATGTGTGATAGAGCGTATCGTACCATGGGGTTTGGATGCACCAGCGAAGTTTGCACCAACTCTCAAGGTTAGAAAGGGCAATGCACGGTACCGAAGAGGCTAGCGATGATGGAAAGGTAAAAGTGTGTATAATCCATGGACTCACATCAGTCATAAAGAACTCATACACTTATTGCAAAAGTTTATTAGCCCTCGAAGCAAACTGCTACTACGCATGCCCCTAGGGGGATAGATTGGTAGGAAAAGACCATCGCTCGTCCCCGACCGCCACTCATAAGGAAGACAATCAAAGAAACACCCCATGCTTCAAATTTGTCACACAACGGTTACCATACGTGCATGCTATGGGACTTGCAAACCTCAACACAAGTGTCTCTACAATCCACAACCACCCACTAGCATGACTCTAATATCACCACCTTTATATCACAAAACTATTGCAAGGAATCAAACATATCATATTCAGCGATCTACAAGTTTATGTAGGATTTTATGACTAACCATGTGAATGACCAATTCCTGTCATCTCTCTAAATAGATATAAGTGAATCAAGAGAGTTTAATTATTTCTACAAAAGATATGCCCATGCTCTAACAATTATAAGTGAAGCAAAAGAGCATTCTACAAATGGCGGTTTTCTATGTAAAGGGAAACAGGCAATCCAAACTTCAAATGATATAAGTGAAGCACATGAAGCATTCTATAACACTCAAAAGATATAAGTGAAGTTCAATGAGTATTCTATAAACCAACCAAGGACTATCTCATACCATCATGGTGCATAAAAGAAAAATGAAAACGAAATGCAAAAGACGCTCCAAGACTTGCACATATCGCACGAACGAAACGAGTATGAAAACATACCGATACTTGTTGAAGAAAGAGGGGATGCCTTCCGGGGCATCCCCAAGCTTAGACGCTTGAGTCTCCTTGAATATTTACTTGGGGTGCCTGGGGCATCCCCAAGCTTGAGCTGTTGCCTCTCTTCCTTTTCCTCATATCGAGAGCTCCTCGTTTAGACACTTCATCCACACAAAACTTTAACAGAAAACTCGGTAAGATCCGTTAGTATAATAAAGCAAATCACCACTCTAAGTAATGTTGGAAACCAATTCATATTTTGTTTTTGCATTGTGTCTACTGTAATATATCTTTCCATGGATTAATCCACTAATATAAATTGATAGATTCATCAAAACAAGCAAACTATGCATCAAAAATAGAATCTGTCAAAAACAGAATCTGTCAAAAACAGAACAATCTGTAGCAATCTGAACATCCACCATACTTCTGGTACCCCAAAAATTCTACCAAAATTAGGAAAAATAAACAAGTTGTATAGTAAGTGCAAAAGGAATCAGAACCAATTGACTTTCCAGTTAAAAATGTATAATCGCACACTACAGCCAAAGTTTCTGTCCGACACCGTACAAACCAACAAGCATTGTCAACATCCTAAAGGCAAACCTAAGAACATTATTTTTATAATACAATGGAATTATACAAGGGGATAATTATTTTTGATGAGAAGTTTCTGTAATCAAGATTCACAAAGTTTCCGTGAGCATGAACAAAGTTCAAGGCTAGCTCCCACTTCAACAATGCTTGTCTTTCTCACTTTCACTTTCCTTTTTGAAAAGTTTTAGGTTCCCCTCTTTATTTTTATTTTTTTAAACTATATGAAAGCACTCAACAGAAATAAATGACTCTCTAAAACTTCCGGGTTGTCTCCCTGGCAGCGCTTTCTTTAAACCCATTAAGCTAGACATTTAGTGCTCAAGTAATGAATCCACCCGGATCCCAAGGTATATCAAAGCCAATTTTAATTAACAATGATTTGTAGTTTAGAAGTGAGCACAAAGTAACATAAATCATGCAACAACAAATTCTAAATCTCTTCCTATGCATCGGCACGTCATAAAAGAACAATTCATGCACAAATAGTAAAGGCCAATGCATAGTATAAGCAGTTTCTTGCAATTTCAAAGTATGGGAAACATAGAGAGGTGGAGAAATAGTTCCTCTCTCATAATAATTGCAAGTAGGAGCAGCAAGCGCATGCATATTGCATTCATCAAAATCATCATGTGCAATGGTAAAAGGCAACCCATCAATATAATCCTTAATAAGCACAAACTTCTCCGATATAGTGTAGTTTGGAGAATTCAAAAAGAAAATAGGACTATAATGTGTGGGTGCAATAGCAACAATTTCATGTTTAACATAAGGAACTATAGCAAGTTCATCTCCATAAGCATAATTCATATTGGCATCTTAGACACAAGCATAGCAAGCATCATCAAAAAGGGATATTTCAAGAGAATCAACGGGATCATAGCAATCATCCTTCGGTAAGCACGAAGGGGAATTAAACAATGCATGAGTTGAAGAGTTACTCACTAGAAGGTGGGCACGGGTGATCAATCCTCTCTTCCTCCTTTTGTTCTTCACTCTTCTCATCATCTTTTTCATCCAATGAGCTCACAATTTCATCAATTTCTTCTTCCATAGCTTCCTGCAAAATATTAGTCCCTTCTTGGACAGCGGAGACTTCCTCAATAAATGCATTAATATAGTAATTGTATTCATAATTTTCATAGCAATATCTAAGAATAGCAAGATTTTCAGGCCTATAAACACCATCATCATCAAAAGCTTCATACTTTTCAAACAAAGATTCAATTTCATAAGCAGCCTTAAAAGCAACAAATTCTTCTATTTGTTCCACATCATAGTAATCATATATACCATTAGCACAAGAAGATAAGGTTTCATTGTCATTAAATTTGCATGAAAAGGGAAGGTGTGGAGCCTTCATCCTAGAGCAACAAATAATATCATATCTCAAGCATAGATCCCGGGCATACCAATGCAACATAATAAATTGATCCCATAATAATTTCCCTTTTTGTGTCGAGCGATAATCCCTAAAGTATTCACGTTGATCCAACGTGTCTCCCATTATAAAGTTGAATGGGGTTTTCTCAGGATTATCAAAGTAGTACATAATATCTCTCACATAATGAGAATCGAGGGTTTTAGGAGTTACCCCATCTCCATGAGTAGCAAGTACACATAATTTTTTTGGAATTTTGTGTTCCATATCCATAACTAATGATAATGAACAACTAAGAACAGCAAATAAAACTAAAAATTACTTAGTGATAAAGCAAACAAGCACACACGAGAATATTCACCCCACGCTATGACTCCCCGGCAACGGCGCCAGAAAAAGGTCTTGATAACCCGCAATTATACGGGATAGTTGTAGCCTCTTTCGATAAGTAAGAGTGTCGAACCCAACGAGGAGCTAAAGGTAGAACAAATAGTCTCTCAAGTCCTATCGGCCACTGATACGACTCTACGCACGCTTGACGTTCGCTTTACCTAGAACAAGTATGAAACTAGAAGTACCTTGTAGGTGTGATAGGATAGGTTTGCCAGATAATAAAGAACACGTAAATAAAAAGTAAGGGCTGTTAAGATAAAGATGCAAAAAAGTAAATATTAGTAGAGAGCTTTTTGTTACGAGAAATTTATTTGTCCAAGGCAATCGATAACTAGACCGGTAATCACTTTTTCAATTCTATTTGAGGGAGAGGCATAAGCTAACATACTTTCTCTACTTGGATCATATGCACTTATGATTGGAACTCTAGCAAGCAGTCCGCAACTACTAAAGATTCATTAAGGTAAAACCCAACCATAGCATTAAAGTATCAAGTCCCCTTTTATCACATACGCAACAATCCCCTTACTCGGGTTTGTGTTTCAGTCACTCACGCAACCCACTATAAGCGAATCATGAACGCATTGCAACACCCTACAGCGGGAATCCCTCATGCTTGCGCGACATGAAGGGCACCATAGGACAACACCAATAATAAAACATGCAGCTCAAACCAATCACGATCATCAATTAACCCATCGGACAAAACGGATCTACTCAAACATCATAAGATAGCCATACATCATTGGGAAATAATATATAGCATTGAGCACCATGTTTAAGTAGAGATTATAGCGGGTAAGAGAGATGTTACACCACTGCATAGAGGGAGGAAGAGTTGGTGATGAAGGCGGTGAAGTTGTTGGTGAAGATCGCGGTGATGATGATGGCTCCCGGCAGCGCTCCAGCGCCATCGGAAGCAAGGGGGAGAGAGCCCCCTTCTTCTTCTTCTTCCTTGACCTTCTCCCTAGATGGGAGAAGGGTTTCCCCTCTGGTCCTTGGCTCCCATGGCTTGGGAGGGGCGAGAGCCCCTCCGAGATTGGATCTATCTCTCTGTTTCTGCGTTCTGGAATTCTGCCCTGGCACTGTTTCCTTTATATCTGGAGATCCGTAACTCCGATTGGACTGAAACCTTCGCCCAGATCGTTTTCCTAAAATTAGCTTTCTTGCGGCTAAAGAAGGGCATCAACCGCCTTACAGGTGGCCCACTAGATAGGGGGCGCCCCCCTGGAGTGGTGGCGTGGGCCACTCTCGTGGGCACCTCGGACACCGTTTCGCGTTGATTCTTCCTCCCAAAAATCACAAATATTCCAAAATAATTCTCCATCGTTTTTTATCCCGTTTGGACTCTGTTTGATATTGGGTTTCTCCGAAACATAAAACATGCGACAAACAGGAACTGGCACTGGGCACTGGATCAATATGTTAGTCCCAAAAATAGTATAAAAAGTTGCCAAAATTATATGAAAGTTGAATAATATTGGCATGGAACAATCAAAAATTATAGATACGACGGAGACATATCAGCGCCCTCCTATCTCGTGGCCGCCTCGGCTGCTTCTTTGCTTGCACTCCAAGTCCTCTGGATCAAGTTCGTTCCAAAAATCACGCTCCCGAAGGTTTCATTCCGTTTGATATTCCTTTTCTTTGAAATACTGAAATAGGCAAGAAAACAGCAATACGGGCTGGGCCTCCGGTTAGTAGGTTAGTCCCAAAAATGATATAAATGTGTAAAATAAAGCCCATAAACATCCAAAAGGGGTAATATAATAGCATGGAAAATCAAAAATTATAGATACGTCGGAGACGTATCATTGTCCTACGGACTAAACCCTCCGGTTTATATTGACACCGGAGGGGGCTAGGGTTACACAGAGTCGGTTACAGAGAAGGAGATCTACAGATCCGAATTGCCAAGCTTGCCTTCCACGCAAAGGAGTGTCCCACCCGGACACGGGACGAAGTCTTCAATCTTGTATCTTCATAGTCCAATGGTCCGGCACAAGTACATAGTCCAGCTGTCCGAGGACCCCTTAATCCAGGACTCCCTCAGTAGCCCCTGAACCAGGCTTCAATGACAATGAGTCCGGCGCGCAGATTGTCTTCAACATTGCAAGGCGGGTTCTTCTCCGAATACTCCATAGAAGATTTTGAACACAAGGATCGTGTCTGGCTCTGCGAAACAAATTTCACACACCACCGTAGTGAGCATAATATTCCACAAATCTAATCTGCTGACAACTTTTCATAGCATGACATCATGCCGCGGCCCAGTCATTATACGAACCGTTTTTTACAGCCTGCTACTGCACGTATTGCGAGGCAGTTTTATTGGCACGTCTTGTCGAAGCAGAGATCGTGTCCCCCTTATCACGGGATTTTCATCAATACAGGCGTGGGTAACCCAATCGTGCTGTTAGTATGACTCATCAGTTTTAGGCAAGTTCCAAACGGCCACGCGGAGGACGCTTGATATTCACCCTCTTTATAAAGAGGTCCAGACCCGTCCTTTTCTTTCCACGCCCAATCCCTCCCTTCCCCTACCTTGAGTTCCAACACCCAAGGTTCAGGCTAAGCGCTTCGGACCTTCTATCTTGTCCGGATCCAACCTTCAAGGCAGTTGGATGGCCTCTTCTGTCACAAAGGAGGACATTAAGAAGCTTAGGGAGGCTAGGTATCTGACCGCCGAAATCCCCCACAGGCTACCTGCTCAAGGGCAGGTTATCCCCACTCCCGAACCAACAGGAGTGTTGCGTTTGTTTCCCACTTCCTCCGAGGGCTAGTATTTAGTCTTGATCCCTTCGTAAGAGGGCTCATGTTCTATTATGGGCTAGATTTTCATGATCTAGCTCTAGATTCCATCCTTCACATCTCGTCGTTTATCGTCGTGTGTGAAGCCTTCCTCCGCATTACCCCACACTTTGGCTTATGGCTCAAGACCTTCAATGTGAAGCCGAAGATGGTTGACGGGCGACACGTGAAGTGTGGAGGTGCTATAATAAGCAAAGGTATTGACGCCCTATGGCCAAAGGGATCCTTCCTGGAGGTGTCCGACTTATGGCAACGAGAGTGGTTCTACATCACAGCACCCTGAGGTACAAACCCAGCCTTCCGCTCGGGCCCTCCGCCCAAACTGGCGTCATGGGTCAACAAAGGGCTGGACTGGGGCCAGTTAACAACATGGTGACATTGCAAAGCCGCATCCGAGATCTCCTCAAGAGGGATGTTAGTCTCGTCAAAGTAATTCAGGTAATGCTAGTTCATCGGGTCCTGCCATGCCAACATCGATCTCTCCATATGTGGGAGTTCAACCTGGAAGGACCGTGAACTATTCATCAATTCTTTGGTGTGACGCTCGAAGGGATGTATCGATTGTTCTTCGAATCACGAATAAAGTGTCCGGACACCACCGAGGATGCAGGTCTGAACTGCAACCATCTAGATACCCAAGTAAGTAACTCCATGACCGAACCTGCTGTTATTATATTTGTCACAACAACATTCTGAAAATTTTCCCTCTGCCAGGACTGGATAAGGAAGGCGGAGAGGATCAGGTGTTCGACCCCTCTTCCCGAAGGCTCGCCAGACACTGTACTAACGAGGATGCTGGCTTACGCACCGTATCAAGTGCCATCAGGAGAAGATAAGGGGAGGAATAAAGAAGCCAAAAGCGGGCTTCATACATTACCTATCCAAACCGGGGGAATAAGTGCCTCCATGAAGGAGGATGACCGGGGAGGCGAGTCTAGAACCCCCTCTCCCTGCGGGAAGAAAAGGGGCGCTCCTGAAGATTTTGAAGCGGAGGCTTCCAAACAAGGGAAGAAATCTTCGCCAGGGGGCCCTGCCCCAGAGTGCGTCCTTACTGCACAATGCCCGCAAGGGGGCCGACCATCAACTGAGCTGTAAGTGAACAAAAGCACTTTGGTGAATATATCCTGCTTTGTCTCTGAGAATAATAACCGAGACATATATTTTGCAGTCCGGCATGTAGCCCTCCTCAACAAAGTTTATCTTCGGGTGATCTTCTTCCGGAGAGGATGGAGAGCGAAACGCCTCCTCCTACCTCCCCGCCTCATGAGGCGGACGACCCCGAGGTGTTGTCGCGGAGGATTTCTCCTGATCCGCAAACGCCAGAAGGTAACTCTTCGGCCGCCCGAAGTCCGGAGTATTCAGCCCCTAAGGAGAGCAACAAAAGGAGCCCGGGATTGTCCGGTGTATAACCGGACACGTTGATGGATCTTTTGGATCAAGCGGCTATCTTAGAGGCACATTGCACCCTAATGGGTACGGTGGTTGAGAGGATCTCATCCGCCAAAAGCGGGTTGAATGAAGCTTTTGTGAGCCTGCTAAGAGGCTTTGAGGTACGCAAAGTAATATATATATATTTGACTGTACCGTGCATGCTAGGTGTGCTTTGTATAGGTAGTAGCCCCTGAGATTCTAGTTGCCGTCCAGAGGAGGCAAACAGAGGATCATAGTCTTAGGTAATGATAGCACTGATTTCATGTGCAGGCAGCTGAGGGTCTGGCGGCTGACCGGACTGCTGATTTTGCCGAATTGAGGCGGCAGCTTGACGGGCGGATACGGGCAGCACGCTTGTGAACAAGCGGCTTCACGAGGCATAGGGTATGTATATTCGGGTGGTCAGCAAATATTAAGAAGAGTATGATGCTAGTATCTATAATATGTTTTGACTACAGATGGAGCTGTCGCCGTGGAGACCCTTCGAGCAGAACTTGCCCGAGCCAAGGAACAAGCCAGGAGAAGTGATGCGGCCTCCCTGATGGCAGCCGAAGAGTTAAAAGACGAACAGGCTGCTCATTGCCAGAGCGAAGAGAAAATAGCCAACATGGCTCTTGAGCTGCAGAATGCCGCCAGCCGCTATGAGCTCCTTGCAAGTGAAAGCCAAGCAAAGACGGCTGACCTGAAGCAGGCCTTGGAAGCAGCCAAGGAAACGTGCTCTGAAATCTGAGCGGCGCAGGAGGAGCTTCGTCAAGCCGGAGATATCGCGGCTGGGAGGCCCTTCCTATTGCAGACGAAGTTCCGCGATCCTAAGTATGCCCCTCTGGATCAATTGTGGAGTTCGGTGGACGCGTACTTGGATTTAGCAAAGAGTTCTACTGATGCGACTGAGTATTTCAAAGGCTAGAAAGATCATGAGGTGGGAAGATTGTTCTGGTCGCAGTTCAGTAATCCAAGGCATCTGCTGCTGTTGAATGAGCAAATGGCCGAGTGGGCCGAGCTCCATAGGTTGTCCGGGCTTGCCATGAAGTCTGTCGTGGATCATCTTTGGCCGAAGGAACCGAGTTTGAATAGTTATTTTGGTTTACTGCAAAGATTTCTACATGATGTATTGCATACCGACGCTGTTAAGAGGTCAGCGTGAAAAGAGGGTGCGCGGATGGCTCTTGCCCATGTTAATACATACTGGGTGGAGATGGATGCCACCGCTGTTGCAACCAGGGGTCCGCCCGGGGGTCAGAACACGCCTGAGCACTATTTTGAAGAAGTCCTGGAAGGTGCCTGTTTAATAGAGGCTCAGTGCTCAAAGAGTACCATGTTCCAGTGACATGTATCTTGATTGTAAAAACAATGCTATTTTGATTATAAAGGCTGTATTTATACTTTTGCCCATAAAGTATTATAGTGCCTCCTGTGTGGCTGTTTATGTATGTATGTATATAACCTGAAAGTTTGCAGTCGTCGGCTTCAGCCCCCACGCATATAATGCGGGGGTGTTCAGTAAAGCGCGTAGTCACACTTGATCCAACGTCTTGGTCTGTTTGAGGAGGTGATAGCGCGGCGAACAAGGCAATCAGACTATATAGCTTTAACACTTTCACTTAGCCATAGGAGTTTGATGGTGGGGCTACTATATAGCCCCTGGTACTTCCGCGGTCATCCGAATGCGGTGCACGTACATACTTGACCGGGGAACCAGTCCTTCGTTAATGCAGAGGAATCGCGAAGATTCCGCTGAGTCATCGGGTGGTTGACCAGTCTCTCACTTTATCATGACAGTCAGTTTTCGTCTTTCTCTACTGAGGTGCTCATCCAGGTGAACCAGGGCACAATCGCAGTAGTTCTCCCGGTGCCACCTTAGCCGATAGAGCGGAACGTAAGGTAGCAAAACACGGGAGCCGGGCAAACCCAACTATTGACCAAAGACATGATTCGGAGCTGATGCATATAAGGCCAAACTCGCGACGCCGAACACTCCCGAAGGTATTCGGACTTTTAAAACATATACTTGCCTGAGTATCGCCCTCGATAATGAACCCTGAATTTCCAGGTACATGCATTAATCTGGCATGATGAAAAAAGCTTTGCCAATAATGCAAGTATCCCTCTCGGTTGATTTGAGTACCCAGAGGGTGTGAAACAACAAGAGGCAATAAAAAAGGTTTACACAGGGTCTTAATCTAAAAAGAAACCTTTGAATGGGGCCCTGCTGCACATCTGCGCCTTTGTCTCCGTTGTGCCGTATCCTGGAAGGGTGTAGCACGATGATCATCTGTAAAAAGGAAAAACCCAGGTGAAAGGATCTGGTGTAATCGTGCGAAAAGTTGGTTATTCTTAATGAACCATGGAAATGCAATCTATTATTGTATTAATAGGGTTGAGCCGAACTATGGGCCTTTTTACATGCGGGCAGCCCCTAGCACCACCTATGGGGGTATATCCATCCACCCAAGCTCAGGTTTATCTGGGCTGCTACAACTAGTGGTGCACCGGACACGTCTAACCGTGTCCGTGGTCTGACGACCGATCAGTTATTCTGGTTGGAGAGGCCATTTGGCTGCTAGAGCCACCACATATTCTTCCGCACGTAAGGAACGCTCTATATTTCCGCTAACTGTGATGACGCCCCATGGACCCGGCATCTTAAGTTTAAGATAAGCGTAATGTGGAACTGCATTGAAACGAGCGAAGGCCGTTCTTCCGAGTAGTGCGTGATAGCCGCTTCAGAATGGAGCGATGTCAAAGATTAGTTCTTTGCTTCAAAAGTTGTCGGGATAACCAAATACAACCTCTAACGTTAGAGAGCCCGTACAGCGGGCCTCCATGCCTGGTATTACTCCTTTAAAGGTAGAACTGCTTTGGCTGATTTTTGACGGGTCTATCCCCATTTTGCGGAATGTGTCCTGATATATCAGATTAAGACTATTGCCGCCGTCCATAAGGACTTGGGTGAGATGGTATCCGTCAATTATTGGGTCAAGCACCACGGTCGAACCTCCATGCCGGATACTAGTCGGATGATCCATGCGATCGAAAGTGATCGGGCAGGCCGACCATGGGTTGAATTTGGGGGCGACAGGCTCTACAACGTATACATCTCGGAGTGCGTGCCTACGCCTCCTCTTTGGTATGTGTGTTGCGCAAATCATGCTTACTGTTTTGACCTCTAGTGGAAATTTTTTCTGCCACCCAGTGTTCGGCTGGCGCGGATCGTCCTCATCTTCACTTGGTTTCTCCCTCCCCTTGTGCTCGGCGTTTAGCTTGCTGGCCTGCTTAAAGACCCAGCATTCTCTGTTGGTGTGATTCGCAGGTTTGTCAGGGGTGCCATGAATCTGACATGATCTGTCTAGAATTTTGTTTAGGCTGGACAGTCCATCTCTGCTGCCTTTAAATGGCTTTTTTCGTTGACCGGGTTGAGAGCCCTTGAATCTGGCATTTACCGCCGTGTTGTCTGGGCTGTCTTCATTATTTCGACGATTGTTTTTATTGCGTCGCGGCTTCCCATTGCCACCCCTGACTTCGGATGTGCCTGGGTCGTTGGTGTCGCTGCGGGCCAACCAACTGTCCTCGCCCGCGCAAAAGCGGGTCATAAGGCTTGTTAGGGCTGCCATTGTCCTCGGCTTTTCCTGGCCGAGGTGTCTGGCGAGCCATTCGTCCCGGATACTGTGCTTGAAAGCCGCTAAGGCTTAGGCATCCGGGCAGTCGACGATTTAATTCTTCTTGGTGAGAAATCTGTTCCAAAGCTTACGGGCCGACTCTCCGGGTTGTTGAATTATGTGACTTAAATCGTCTGCAGCCGGAGGTCGGACATACGTCCCTTGAAAATTAGCCCTGAAGGCATCCTCAAGTTCCTCCCAACTTCAAATTGAGTTTTCAGGGAGGCTTTTCAACTAGTACCGAGCTGGTCCTTTGAACTTGAGTGGCAGGTACTTAATGGCGTGGAGTTCATCTCTGCGAGCCATGTGGATGTGAAGAATAAAGTCCTCAATCCAGACCGCAGGGTCTGTCGTTCCGTCATATGCCTCTATGTTTATCGGTTTAAATCCCTCTGGAAATTCATGATCCAGCACCTCATCGGTGAAGCACAGGGGGTGTGCGGCACCCCTGTATTTGGATATTTCATGGCATGCTTCCGACGGTTGTAGTGTTCAGTGTTGATTCCAAGCTGGTATTCGAACAGTATAGACCTTTGGGTGGCCGTGATCCTACGCCGGAGCACGCTTCCTAGATCCATAGATGGACCTGGCCATACCAACATTTTTGTCCAGGTGCTCACGTAAATCGTGTGCTGACTTGTGTGCAGCGTCATTAGCAGCCCTGTCGTGGCCACGGGGTGCTTGATCCGGCGGATCAGCCGCATTATTTTTGGCGGAATGTGCTCTATAGCCTCGTCGTCGAATTTGGGCAGGAGCTTGTGCTTTGGATAGCTCTTTGTGTGGCGGTCGCCACCATATTTTCGTTCAGTGTCGAGAACTTTGTTCCATCTGTGGTTGAGCGTATCTTGCACGGCCTTAAGCCTTTGCTTCTGCTTCTTTAAGCTCCTCGCGGTGGCAATAAGCCTTCTATGGATTTTCTCTTGTTCCATGTGCCTTTTCGGGATGATGAGTGTATCATCGTCCGGACGGTTCTCCTGTCCGGAGACAGGTTTATGAGTTTTATCAACGCCATCGCTATGATCGGACAGCGGCTCCGGACTATGTTCGCCGTCACTTGGCTCATCCTGCTCCATCGTTGGGTCCATGGGGTCATCGTTGCCTTTGGAGTCAACCGGGGTGTTATTCTTTCTTGCGCTTTTATCGCTGTTTTTACTGTGGCAGGATTTAGAGCGGCGCCGACATCGTCTCTTTTGTTGCTTCTCAAGAGGATTATCCTTAGTTGCATCCTTCCGTTCCTCGCTGTTGTTTTCTTTGGGTGTGTGTCGGTGTCAAAACCGGCGGATCTCGTGTAGGGGGTCCCGATCTCTGCGTCAAGGCTGATGGTAACAAGAAGTAAGGGACACAGATGTTTACCCAGGTTCGGCCCTCTCGATGGAGGTAAAACCCTACTTCCTGCTTGATTAATATTGATGATATGGGTAGTACAAGAGTAGTTCTACCACGAGATCATAGAGGCTAAACCCTAGGAGCTAGCCTATGATGGTATGATTGTAATTGTGATCGGCCTTCTAAGGACCAACCTCTCCGGTTTATATAGACACCGGAGAGGGCTAGGGTTTACATGGAGTCGGTTACAAGGAAGTAAAATATAACATCCGGATCGCCAAGCTTGCCTTCCACGCCAAGGAAAGTCCCATCCGGACAAGGGCCGAAGTCTCGAGTCTTGTATCTTCACGCTTCAATAGTCCGGACGTTGTACACAGTCCGGCTGTCCGGATACCCCCTAATCCAGGACTCCCTCAGTAGCCCCTGAACCAGGCTTCAATGACGATGAGTCCGGCACGCAGTATTGTCTTCGGCATTCCAAGGCGGGTTCCTTCTCCGAATACTCCAAAGCAATTATCGAACACCCAAATCGTGTCTGGATCTGCAAGATGGTCTTCATATGCCACTGTAGAGGGATTGATATTTCTCAAAGGCCATCTGCTGACAATTTTTTCCTGATGACGTGATATGTTATTATGGTCGGATCATTATTCGATCTGTTTTCTCACAACCAGCTACAGTGCGTATTGCGAGGCGGTTTCTTTGACACGTCTCGTCAAAGCAGAGATCATGTTCCCTTATCACGGGATCCTCATCAATATGAGTATGGGTAATCTAACCCTGCCGCTAACCGCGGTGAGTGGGAGGCAGACGAGTTCCACCAGGCAAGTGGGGACTATTGCCTTTATAAGGAGGTCAGGTTCCCTTCCCTTCTACCCATGCCTTCTCTCCCTCTAGCTCATTCCCCTCTGTGCGAGCCCTCACGCCCAAGCACTCTTCTTCCCTGTTGAAGGAAAGTTTCCTGAAGATGTCTGGATTCGGAGCAGGAGGTAGATGGATGGCCTCAACTGTCCAGGAGAAGGACATCAAGAAGCTCCGGGGAGCCGGGTATCTGGCCCATAAGATCGGTCACCGTCTTCCACCGGTGGGACATGTCGTCCCTACTCCGGAATCTCATGAGAGAGTCGTGTTCCTTCCCCATGTCATCCTGGGCTCGGGTTTCCCCTTCACACGTTCGTTCGGGGGTCATGTATTACTACGGGATCGATTTTCACGATCTTTCCCCCAACTCCTTCCTCAACATCTCGACGTTCATCATCGTGGGCAAGGCTTTTCTCCGGATCCCACCTCACTTCAGCCTATGGCTGAAGATCTTCAATGTGAAGCCCAAGGTGGTGAGTGGCGAACACGCCGAGTGTGGCAGCGCCATGGTAAGCAAGATGCCCAAGGCTGTTTGGCCGAAAGGCGCTTTCAACGACTCCATCAAGGAGTGGCAGCAGCAGTGGTTCTATATCACCGAACTACGCGGCAAGAAGTGGGCGGCAGCTCCAGAGTTCAGATCCGGAGCTCCACTGCGGCTCACGTCCTGGCCTGAGAAGGGCCTGAACTGGTGCTAGTCCGATGAGCTGTTACTGCTCCAGACGCGCATCCAGGGTGTGGTCGATAGGGACGTCAAACTCGTCGACGTAGTCCAGGTGATGCTAGTTTGCCTGGTTCTCCCTTGTCAGCATCGAGCTTGTACCCTATGGGAATTCGACCCGGCTGAGCACCAAACCCATCAGGAGCTTTATGATTCCTCCCACAAGGACATCTGGAAGGTGCTCTTTAAGTCCGGCAAATCATGGCCGGGCCCCGCCGAGGACTGTGGGTATCGATCATCCCACTCTCCAAGCTCGGTAAGTTACAGCCGCACTCTGTCTATTCATGCCTCAGCTAGCATGTTATGCGGGAGACACCTTAACCGCGTTTCATTCCGACCTCAGGGATGGATAAAGAAGGTGGAGCTGATACATTGTCCAGCCCCCCTGCCGGAGGAACCGGCCGGACCTCTTCTGACGAAGATGTTGGTCCCCGCGCCTTCCAAGGCACCAAAGAAAGAGGCCTCCAAGAAGGTCAAGAAGACTCGGGGTGGCCTTCGCCATCGCGAGGCTTCGGACGCCAAATCCGAAGACTCCAGCGATGATCCTTCGTCCGAGGGCGAGGAGGAGGAAGCAGAGGAGGATGAACCTCCACCTCTCTGGAGGCCGGAACGCCCAAGAGGGGGAAAAATTCCCTCCCAGGGGTATCCCCCACGGCTGCCGATAGCAGCCCGGAGTGGGATCCCAGGGCCCAGCCCCTGGAGAAGTCGTAAGTATCCGAACATGCATATGCGTCCGGGATTTGACTTTGGCTGTAGTAGTTTTGACTGTTGCCTATATATTGCACAGTCCGGCAAGGTCCTGCGCCGGCCAGTCCTCGTCGGAGGATTCACTGGACTCGGACGCTTTGGCGAGCGAGACGCCGCCGCGGGTCCCTTCCCCCAAGTCTGGGCGCGACACTGAGGTGTCATCTCGACAAGACCCGGACCAGGGAGGACATATCCCTAGTGCCGAACATGCGGGGATGGATATGGCCCCCGGGACCTCTAGAGTTCCGGGATTGAGCGAGCAGCCACCCCTGATGGCGGGGGGCCTGCCTACACCGCCGGCATCCTCTGTTCAAGTAGAGCTGCCTAGCGGTCTATCGACAGCGTTGAAGAACGCGTCTATTGTCGATGAGCATCGGGCCCTTATGGGTGAGGTGGTTGAAAGGATTCAGTCCGCCGAAAGCGGGCTAAACGTGCCCTGCCTTAGCCTTATAAAGGCTTTTGAGGTATGTTTCCTAGGAAACCCTTGAGGAATTGTCATAATATGAGTAGTAGCCCCGGATGCACTGTCCGGCGAAGGAGACAGAGCCGGGTAGGGGATCAAACCCCCTGCCTTAGCAGGAGCCTATGTAAATAACGTATACCCTTTGGTGTGAAAACAGACATCCGCAGAGAGGACGTCCGCTTTCAATGCGGAAGTGTCCGAACGGAAGCAGAGCCTTGCACGGGCCCAGGAAGAACTTGGCCGTGTGAGAAAGCAACTGGAAGACAAGCAAGGTATGTTAAAAAAGATTTGTCTTGGAGTTGGCACGAACGAATGGTTGTGCAGAATTAAAAATTATGGTATTTTGTGCTCTAGGAGCGGGTGCCGAATACGAGGCACTAAAGAAAGCTTTGGCTGATGCCAACAAGAAGGCTGAGGCCGAACAGGCGCTTCGTGAAAAACACGAGGCCAAGGTTATCACAGCTGAGAGAGAGCTCCAGGAAGCTGTGAAGAAAAGCAAGGGCTTCGAGCAGAGTCTAAAAGGGAAAGAATCCAAGCTCGCCCAAGCTCTCGAGGATGCAGAAGGTGCTCGGGAAGAAGCCCGAGGTGCTGCGCGGGACATTCAGGAGGCCCGGAAAGTGGCGGCTGGTAAGGCCTTCTGTATTCTTAGCCTTGTATATGTTAGAATGTGAAGAATCCAAGCGACAAGCTGAATTCTTATTTGTCCAGGGCCTCTTGCGCATCTTCCTCGCAGCATATCAGATGCCTCTCAATTCTACCGCACCGAGGAGAAGAAGACTGTGGAGAGGGATTTCTAGTCGCAGTATCTCGTGCCAAACTATCCGGTGCCATTTATCGATCATATGAAACAGTTGGTCGAACTGCACCAGGCGGTCGAACTAGCCATGATGGACTTAGTTGTTTGGCTGTGGCCTGCGGAGCCGATCCCAAGCAGCTACTTTGCACTCGTCAAGCGGAATGTGGGCGCCTGTCCTCCGCTTGATGCTATCGAGCGATCAGTCTGCGTAGAAGGCGTGCGTATGACGTTTGCCCATGCGAAAGTGCATTGGGGTAGGCTTGACGTGGAGAAGCTGATAACTAAGGGGCCGCCGGAGGGTAGGGAGCACCGCAAGGCCGAGCTGTATTAGGAAGGTGTGATGAAAGGGGCCTGCCTTGTGGCGTACAAGTGTGCTAAGGACATCATATTTCCCTAAGGGCATTTGTGCCGCTTGTTGTAAAATGGGATAATGGCGTATTTATTATATATTGTCATTTGTGCCGCTTGTTGTAAAATGGGATAATGGCATTTGTGTCGCTTGTTGTAAAATGGGATAATGGCATTTGTGCCGCTTTTTGTAAAATGGGATAAGGCACAAACCAGGCAATCGGACTATAAGGCTTTATTACTCTCACTTAGCCATAGGAATTCGAGTATGGTCGGCGCGGCCCCTAGTGTTCGGAAGGCCGAACTAGGGGCTCTATTGGCGCCTGATCAGAAGACCGATCCGTCGCACTTAGCATTTATAATGGCGTTGTGCGGAATAAATCTTTAAGGATTTTATAACCTCTCGAACATCGGACCAGCTCTCGCTTCATCATGACAGTCGGTTTTCGGCTTTCTCTACTGAGGTGCTCGTCCGACTGAACCGGGACACAATCGCAGTAGTTCTCCCAACGCTACCTTAGCCGATAGAACGGAACATAAGGTACCAAAACATGGGAGCCGGGCAAACCCAACCAATGACCCAAGACATGATTAGGAGCAGATGCATATAGTGCTATGAGTTCGGGGTGCCGAACGACCGACAAGGTGGTCGGACTTTATTGCGTATTGTGGAGCCCCTGGTACAACCAGGCGAACGCGAAGCGTGGCTGTCATTGTCGGTAAAGAGGCGTCAGCGATAAACGACAGCCGGTAATTGCTATTTGAGTCTACGCATTGTAGTAGGGTGATATGTCTATGCATATTAGTATGATGTATGGAAAGAGGTGTTATTTGGCGGAACCTGTTATGGCCGGACTTGAGGGAGTTGTGAGTGGATCGCGAATGAATCCGAACTGCCTTCTACTTGCATGTTCCTTCCTTTGTGTGTCCGGGATAATTCTGTGCCGCCCGTTCTGTTCTGCGTCAATCGTTAGTTTGCAAATGCAAAATGCTTGAAGGCAGCTAGGTGTCCTCTTGTTGTTGCTCCCAAGGTCCCTATCGGGCCCTGGTGTGCCCAGCCGTTAGACCGTGAGGTAGTGCGGACTCCGCAATGGATGTCCAGATGGTTGGCCTGGGTAATTTACCACGTGGAATCTAGTCGACGTTGTTTTTCCGTTAGCATATGGTAAAATATCGCATGGTGGGAAGGTGCCGAGGATTTATTATTTGGCGTAGCATTTTTTGGGTGATCCGAAGACAACCATTTGGAGTGGTGGGCCAATACAACTTGGCCTTTGCGCCTTACATCTTTTAGGAGATGTTTTCCGTGGCATCATACCCTTGTGGGCTTTGTGTGTTATGGAGCCCCCGGACTACTAGGTCTAGAGGTACTGCAATTGACTTGCCGTAGTTTATGTGGTCTTGGGCGGTCGGCCGTACTGTTACGCTCTTGGGGGAGGGGGGGGGTCTTTGACGAGGCATCTCCCCTTATTGCTTCCGGCGTGCGACCAGCCGCTTTGTTTTGAGGATCCTGCATTCTCTATTGGTATGCTTTGCCGTCTTTCTCGGGGTACCATGAATTTCACATGGCTGATCCAGCGTGTGGCTTCGGTCGAGTAGGCTTGTGCTACTCTTTGTCCGTTTAGCGGACTAAGCGTTGCCGGACTTGACACCAGCTTCCTTGTCTTGATGTTTATGACCTTTGTGTCGAGGCCTGAGGGTGCCTCTTTGTGTCTGCTTCTTGCCGCCTTGGACCGTAGTGATGCGGGGGTGTCTATGTGCGCGCACGTGGTTTTCCTGCTCCAGTTGAGGTAGCCAGTTGTGTCGTGTGTGCCCTTTATTGGGGATGTCGAGTTCGTACTTTTTGGCGGCCAGTATCTTGGTCCACCTATCCTCTAGCACATATTGGTCAGCTGTAAGCTACTCTTGCTTCCTTTGCAGGCTCCTTGCGGTAGCCATGAGCCATCGCTTGAAGCGAACTTGTTCCACTGGGTCTTCCGGTACACCTAATTCGTCATTGCCGAGGCTTGCCTCGTCGTCAGAGGGGGGCGTGTGATTGTCCCTCTCCTAGCATCCCATCATCATTGGTTTGGCCTGCTTAAGTGTAGGCTGACTAGGGTTGTATTCCTCTTTGGCACCGTCTGAACTGCTCTCGTTTCCGGGGCCATTTTTGGTGTGGCGGGGCTTGGAGTGTTGCCGATAACGCACATGTTTTTATTTTCTCCCTGAGGGGTTATCCTCCGTTGCCTCGCCGCCACTGGTTTCCGTTGGGGTGTCCACCATATATATATTGTATGAGGAGGTGGCCGCCCACTGCCCTATACGCGGTGGTCCCTGTAGTCGTCCTGCATCGTCGTCCATACCGTTGATGTCTTCGGAGTCGAAGTGAAGCACGTCGGTTAAATCGTCGATCGTGGCAATGAAGTGGGTGGTGGGTGGGCAACAAATTCCGTCGTTGTCTTCTTCCCACTCAAGCCGGACATAGTTCGGCCCGGAGTCTCCTGACAAGGAGAGATACTTCAATAAGTCCAGCATGTCGCCGAAGGGCGAGTGCTAAAAAATGTCTTCCGCGGTGAACTCCATCACCGGAGCCCAACCAGGATCGGCGGGCTCGGGGGCGCGCGGACTGGAACCTGCATCCGGATATGAATCCGGGGGTCCAGAGTCACAGGCTCCCTCAAAGGTGAGACCTGTGTTCGGTTCCATCACTGATGAGGGTACGACCTGTGGGGCGGGGTCCGGCCCTCCGTCCTTGGGCAAAGCAACCTACCCCGGATTTAGATCCGAGGCCTCTGGCGGGGTGATATCCCGAGCAACGTCTGAGAACAGGTCTAAGCCGTGCTCATCGTGATTGTTCGACACTTCTGGCGCTAGCCTGAATCCGTCGAAGATCAAGTCTTCACGGATATCCGCCGTGTAGTTCAGGTTTCTGAACCTGATTTGATGGTCGGGGGCATAGCTATCGATCTACTCCAGGGGGCCAAGCGAATTGGCCCGCAGCGCGAAGCCGCTGAACAGGAAGATCTGTCCGGGGAGGAACGTTTCACCCTGGACAGCGTCGTTAATGATGATTGAAGGAGCCATCGAGCCTGACAGCGACGACACACAGGAACTCTCAATGAAAGCACCAATGTCGGTGTCAAAACCGGCGGATCTCGGGTAGGGGGTCCCGATCTATGCGTCAAGGGTGATGGTAACAAGAAGTAAGGGAGACAGATGTTTACCCAGGCTCGGGCCCTCTCGATGGAGGTAAAACCCTACTTCCTGCGTGATTAATACTGATGATATGGGTAGTACAAGAGTAGGTCTACCACGAGATCATAGAGGCTAAACCCTAGGAGCTAGCCTATGAAGGTCTGATTGTAATTGTGATCGGCCTTCTAAGGACCGACCTCTCCGGTTTATATAGACACCGGAGAGGGGTAGGGTTTACATGGAGTCGGTTACAAGGAAGGAAATATAACATCCGGATCGCCAAGCTCACCTTCCATGCCAAGGAAAGTCCCATCCGGACACAGGCCGAAGTCTTGAGTCTTGTATCTTCACGCTTCAATAGTCCGGACGTTGTACACAGTTCGGCTGTCCAGATACCCCCTAATCCAGGACTCCCTCAGTGTGTCCACCATGTATATATCGTATGATGAGGTGGCTGTCTAGCGCCCTGCGGGCGGTAGTTCCTGTCCCTCTCCAGCATCATCGCCCATACCGTCGATGTCTTCGGAGTCGAAATCAAGCATGTCGGTTAAGTCATTGACAGTGGCTACCAAGTGGGTGGTGGGTGGGGAAAGAATTTCTTCGTCATCCGCTTCCCACTCAAGCCGGACGTAGTTCGGCCAAGGGTCTCTTGACAGGGAGAGAGATTTCAGCGAATTTAGCACGTCGCCAAGGGTGGGTGCTAAAAGATATCCATGGAGGTAAACTCCATGATCGGTGCCCAATCAGGTTCAGTAGGCACAGATGCACGTGGTTCGGAACCTATGGCCGGAGACGAGTCCGAGGGCCCGATGACACGGATCTCTATGGAGGTGAAGTCTTCATTCGGCTCTAGCATCGATGAGTGTGCGTCCTCCATGGTGGGGTCTATCCACCCGTCCTCGGATGGTGCGATCTGTTCCGGATCTAAGGCCAGGGCAGGTGCAGGTGTGTTCTCCTGAATACCGTCCGATGGCACATCTAAGTTATGCTCACCGTGACTGTACAACGCACTTGTCATGGGCTCGAATCCGTCGAAGATCAAGTATCCGCGGATGTCGGCTGTATAGTTCAAGCTTCCAAACCTGACTTGATGGTCAGGGGCGTAGCTATCGGTCTGTTCTAGATGGACAAGCGAGTTGGCCCGCAGTACGAAGCCACCGAATACGAAGATCAGTCCGGGGAGGAAAACCTCACCCTGGATCACATCGTTGCAGATGATTAAAGGAGCCACCAAGCCTTTATCGTGACGATAAGTGGAACTCTCAATGAAAGCACCAATGTCGGTGTCAAAACCGGCGGATCTCGGGTAGGGGGTCCCGAACTGTGCGTCTATGGCTAATGGTAACAGGAGGCGGGGGACACAATGTTTACCTAGGTTCGGGTCCTCTCGATGGAGGTAATACCCTACTTCCTGCTTGATTGATCTTGATGATGTGAGTATTACAAGAGTTGATCTACCACGAGATCATAGAGACTAAACCCTAGAGGCTGGCCTATGATTATGATTGTTGTTGTCCTACGGACTAAACCCTCCAGTTTATATAGACACCGGAGGGGGCTAGGGTTACACAGAGTCTGATACAGAGAAGGAGATCTACATATCCGAATTGCCAAGCATGCCTTCCACGCAAAGGAGAGTCCCACCCGGACACGGGATGAAGTCTTCAATCTTGTATCTTCATAGTCCAATAGTCCGACACAAGTACATAGTCCGGCTGTCCGAGGACCCCTTAATCTAGGACTCCCTTAGACGCGACCTCTCACTTCGTGCACCATTTGAAGCGGCACGCCGGTGGAGGACTAGCATACTCCAATATTAGGTTGGCTCTGTGATGTGGCAACTTAATATACTAACCGGATGCTGGCTATACTACTACGGTACTCACACTCCAAGAAGTGACTCGAAAAGCATTCATAAATTGAGTCTATGACATGCATTTGCAAATGTACCATTCATTACATACAACAAGTCACGACAACGAGGATACATGTTGGATTATAGATTATTTCCAACAAAACATTCTAGTAAATACTGAAGTTTTCATCACACAACAAATAACAAGCAATGAAATGAACTTCAAGTCAACCAATCCTTGGTGTTGGAAATGCTTGCTTTGAACCGTAGATGCTCTGGGAAGGGCCAGCTATTGTCAATATCGAGAGCAACGCTGGACTGATCTCCCAGTCTGAAGCGGCATATATCAGGAGCAGGGTAGGGAACCACAGCAATGTTTGAGGTATAGATACAGTTGCTTCTCATAAGTGGTATTAATGTTGTGTCAGCATGAGCAAGATCGCCTTTAACCATCATTGGATAGTTTGGTGCAAGAAGAGCGAGTTTTCTCCAAGACTATCAATACTGAACCAGGGAGAAGGTGTTGGTGCTAGCACACTAGTATCCGTCCGGAATACCCCGCAACGGGTGTTGGAATAGGTCCAGAGAGGGTGACCATGGGAGACAACACGTTCTCTGTCATAGTAACAATCTCAGTGCACTATATACAGACAAGAAGAGGTGATCCGTCAGAATTAGTTGCCAGGCGCCACTGAGTATATAAGTTCTGCTCGTCCTCATGCCCATGATCATCACCATCGTCATCTCCCCCTTGGTTATAATTTTTTTCAAGTATAGGTGGTGGAATGTTCACAGGACCTTGGAAGTACAAGAAGGTAATTAATAAAGAGAAACTTGCTATCCCGCATGCATGTGGATGAAACAATTATAATTATGGTGGAAGACAAACATACCAAAACTACGAGGATCCCATGCAAAAACAGTGCCACGAGTGGTGGCAGCAAACACAAGATCCTCATTTTCAATTGCATCATAGTACTCATCATCCGTGTACAGAAACTGACTTTTGAGCAATATCGATGGACGAACCGTGGAATCAGTAACGACAGCAACAAGCTTGTCAAAGATAGCAACAACTTCATAGTTCTCGTAATTCCAAGAGCAGTTGGGAAGTCGACAAATTGCTATCTTCCGTAGACGACAGCCACCATGATCGTACTTGAACGTATGTATCATCTGTGTTCTCAACCTCAGGGCACTCTGAGATTTTTGGAAGTGGAATCCGCTGACCAGTGTACACATTCACAAGTTCCCACTCGCAATTGTACCCAATATAAACAACCCAATCTCCATTTGCGCCAACCCAGGCCTTACCCTTAAGCGATGGCATTTTGACATCAAACGTTGTAACGCCCACGATGCGGCTATATCTCCCACGTGTCGAGGCATGACTTAGAGGCATAACCGCATTGTGGTTTTGTCGCAAGAAGGGTCATCTTCACACAATCCCATGTAATGAACAAGAAAGGGATAAATAGAGTTAGCTTACAATCACCACTTCACACAAAGATCATATAATTCATACATCGTTCAAAGTTCACACATAGTCCGACTACGGATAAATCCAAATGAAAAGAAGATAACCCCAAATCCTAGACCCCCGATCGTCCCAACTGGGCTCCACTACTAATTATCCATAAATAAAACATAGTAATGACCAAGGTCCTCGTCAAACTCCCACTTGAGTTCGGTAGCATCACCTGCATAGGTATCATCGGCACCTGTATCTATTTGGTAGTATCTTGTGAGTCACAAGGACTCAGCAATCTCAAAAGCCGCGAGATCAAGACTATTTAAGCTTAAGGGTAGGACAAGGTAATGAGGTGGAGTTGCAGCAAGCGCTAAGAAATATGGTGGCTAACATACGAAATTAAGAGTAAGGTGAGAAGCTACACAACGGTCGTGAAGCTAGAAGTGATCAAAAAGTGATCCTGAAACTACTTACATTCAGACATAACCCAAACCGTGTTCACTTCCCGGACTCCGCCGAAAATAGACCATCATGGCTACACACGCGGTTGATGCATTTTAGTTAAGTCAAGTGTCAAATTCTCTACAACCGGATATTAACAAATTCCCATCTACCACATAACCACGGGCACGGCTCTCGAAAGTTTATACCCTGCAGGGGTGTCCCAACTTAGCCCATCACAAGCTCTCACGATCAGCGAAGGATATTCCTTCTCCCAGGAAGACCCGATCAGCCTTGGAATCCCGGTTACAAGACATTTCGACAATGGTAAAACAAGACCAGCAAGACCGCCGGAATGTGCCGACAAATCCCGATAGGAGCTGCACATATCTCGTTCTCAGGGCACAACGGATGAGACAACCTACGAGTAAAATCAGCCCTGAAGTTTCCCCGAGGTGGCCCCACAGGCTGCTCGGTTCGGACCAACACTTAGAGAAGCACTGTCCCGGGGGGTTAAAATAAAGATGACCCTCGAGGTTGTAGACCCCAAGGGAGGGTTATAGGTTGTTAGGCAAATGGAAAAACCAATGTTGGGCCTTGCTGGAGGAGTTTTATTCAAAGCGAACTGTCAAGGGGTTCCCATAAACCCGACCGCATAAGGAACGCAAAATGAAGGAACATAACACCGGTATGACAGAAACTAAGGCGGCAAGAGTGGAACAAAACACCAGGCATAAGGTCGAGCCGTCCACCCTTTACCAAATATATAGATGCATTAATTAAATAAGAGATATTGTGATATCCCAAAATAATCGTGCTCCAACATGGAGCAATCTTCAACTTCACCTGCAACTAACAACGCTATAAGAGGGGCTGAGTAAGAGCGGTAACTTAGCCAAACAACGGTTTGCTTGGAAGGTGGGTTAGAGGCTTGGCATGGCAATATGGGAGGCATGGTAAACAAGTGATAGGTAGCGCAGCATAGCGATAGAACGAAGAAACTAGCAAGCAAAGATAGAAGTGATATCGAGGGTAATGGTCATCTTGCCTGAGATCCTACAAAGAAGAAGAATGAGTCCATGAAGAAGACAAACAGACATAGTCAAACGAATCCTAACAACTCCGAAACGAAACGTAAGCTAACGAGAGAAGCAAACCGGAAAGAAGCAAACAACATGGTAAACACACAAGCATAAACATGGCATGATGCACAAACAAGTATGATGCATTACCGGTTTAAAAGCATGGCAAAGTGCAATAAACAATATTACAAGTTAAGTGGAGCTCAATATGCAACAAGTTGGATATTGACGAAACACCACATGCAAGTATTTAGTTCACTCTCATTTAGGGACACATCAATATGAAATGTTGTTAAACATGGCAAGAGGTGAAGCATAATTAATCTAACTATTTAGGCAAGTTTAGGTGAGGCCGGAAACAACAAACAACAATTCCGGAAAATCCCCATGTGCATATAAAGTTTATTTAATGTAAACAATAATATTAAACATCTTAAATATTGAAATCATGATGCGGATGACATGCGCAAGTTTTATGCGATTTTTATGAAAATGTTGACATGAAGATGATAAGGAGCATTTGGTTACCATGGCGAAACAAAATGGTTGCCATGGCAACGAATCCGAAAATGATGCCACGACAACATATCGGTTCCGGTAGCTCACAGAGATACCGGTGCAAAAGGAAGTGGGCTTAGGTGTGTCATGCAAGGATGGTGGGATGATCCCAGATTCTGGGTTCCCATGGGACGGCGTGGCAAACAAGGAACGTGCAAAGACATCTCGGACAAGGTGCAAACACAAGCATCTCATACAACACATGCATTCGGTCCATGGGTGATCGTCTCGTTGGTTATAGCTTTGAAGCGTGCGACGGTCGTAGTGGAAGTAGTTGTACATGTTTGTTTTGAAGAGGTACTTGACGATGCCAACGTCTTTGGGGCGACGGTAGTCGTACACGGTTCGTAGATGTTCGGGTCGACGGTAGTGGTACACATTTTCATCGATGTTCAAGGTCGTCGGTAGAGGTACTTGGTATCTTGTGGAACTTCATGGTTTGTTGTGGTACTTGGCGTCCATGTGGGTCTCCGAGAAACTTGACGAACCGGTTGCTCCGAGTCCTTGGTCCTCATGCTACTTGCCGAAATCCAAGATGGTCTTGGCGAGATCTAGAACAACACCAAAGTCCTCGGTTGATAGCGTTCAAAACGACACGATGAACTGGTCACCTTCGATGGTGGCAGGTTTTGCAGATGGGGTTCTCGCAGGAGTGGTAGATGCATGGGGCAAGGGCAGCAGGAGGTCAACACGCACGACCGGATCGAGCCTTGCTCGATATAGAGGGTGTAGGGGAGAGGGTACCGCGATGTAGAGCAGGGTGCAGCTGGACTTGGCGGGGCAACGAGGACCGGGCGGAGGCGGCCGAATCCAAGGCAGGGGAGGCGCGACAGGAAGCAGGGGCGGCTGGTCAGCAGGGCGAGGACGATGATGACCAGTGCTAGGGGCCCAGCGAGCTCCGGCCAAAACGACGGGCACGAGCGGCGTAAGGATCGGGAGCTCCTCTCCTGATCGAGCAGAGGCTACAGGAGTCAGAGGCGGCGAGCTTGGCACGCCGGAGGTGGGGACGGGGCCCTGCCGACGTGATCCGGCCGGGAACGGGCAAACGGCAGCGCGGGCGGAGGAGCTTGGGTGCAGCGAACTGCGGGCGGCCAGTGCAACGAGGAGGTTGGCAATGGGGATTGGGCGCGATGGAGGAAGGCGTGGGCGACCGTGGGTGTGAGGAGCTGGAGTGAAGGTTGAGGCAGCGTAGGGCGCGGGCGAACCATGGATGCCAGCGGCACCATGGCCGTGTGGGTAGGTGATCTCGCGGAGGAGGCGCTCGGGCGCGGGGTAGAGTGAGGGCGATGAGGAGGGAAGCAGGAGCTGTTCCCATGCGTGTGACGGCATAGGGAGGAACGAGACGGAGAGATGGGGATCGGGAGAGAGCATGGTGAGGGGCTAGGGTTAGATGGTGCTCGAGCTGGGCTGCTGGCTGGGCCTAGGGAGGCCGACCTGGGTTGGCTGCGGGAATCGTTGGGCCAGGGAGGCCGGCCCAGCGGAGAAGGAAACGGCCAGAGGCCTGGTCGTCTGGTTAAATGGAAGAAAGAAAAAAAGGTTTTCCTTTTCCTTAAAGAAAGGATGTCGATAACTGCCACACGTGTGGCAGGAAAGGAGACGCACCACACATCTCTAATGCAAATAGATTGCCACGTCATCGCATGCATGAATGCGAGAATCTTTTTGGATTTCAATTTTTAAAATGTTTTATCTCTTAAATGAAAAATCTGATTGAAGATCCGTTTTCATCATTAAATCCCTCACGACGAGATCTTCAAAACTAGATGTCATATCGATATATTTCTGCGAATTTTTTTTGGTTAAAAGTTTCCATGTCTATTGCACATGAATTGCCATGATATGTTTCAACTATTTTCTTTTACGTTTAAAAGTAATTTTTAACATATTATAAAATGGAAAATTAAGAAACTAGACTTGCCATGCACCATAAACTAAAATTGCCATGATACATGCACTTAAAATTGCCATGGTTCAATAAAAAAATTCATGGTCAAAGTACTGGAATTGCCATCATCAAAAAACTAAAATTGCCATGATCTACGAACTAAAATTACCACATGGCAACTTTAGTTTAAGCACCATGTCAACTATAGTTTAAACATCACGGCAACTTCTGGGCAAACAAATATTCGTCGAAACATATCAACATGGGGTCTAGTTTTGAAGATCTCATCGAGATGGATTTAATGGTGAAAAGAGATTTTTAGTTCGGTTTTTTATTTAGGAGATAAAACATTTTTAAGCCAAAAACGAAAAAAATTCTGCTGATGTCATATATTCATATGTGGCAAAATGAGTGGTGATGGAGGCGTGTGGGCGATGTGTAAACGCCCACACGTGTGCGAGTTAGTTTTTCCGTAAAGAAAATAAAAGAGAGGTCAAAGGATTTATTTGGAGGTTAAAATAAATCCAAATTAAGATGAGGTTTGGCAAATGAATTCGCTGGAATATATCAAGGCTCCACAAGAAGAATTGGACTCAAAAGGAGAATAAAGTAGGGATGTGAATATTCGGAAACAAAAGGAACTATAAAATGCAAGTGGGTTGTGGTTAGTTCCAAATAAATGGAATATTTCTTATAGCTCCCTAAATATCGAGAGGATATGTTATAAAGAGAAATCACCATGTGAATTCCCTCGATTTAAATAGATCAACGATCTATGCAATTTATTTAGCTGAGTTTTGAAAAAGGGTGCAAGATGACATGATGCAAAGATGAATGCAACGAACAAAACAAATCGCACGACGAAACTTGGAATAGCAGGAAGTCTTATGGAGTGTCGGTCTCGGGGCATCACACACTATCATTATCAAGCGGCATCAGCTTGCACAAGGCGAGGCCTCCGTCGTCCGCGCCCATGCGAACAGGCTTATAGCAAAGAAGATAAGGGAGATCAAACCGCTCCTGGACCCTTGGGTTCCTTGTAATGATGTTATTAGTTCAGTCAAGAATGGTCTTGAACGAACCTGTCATGACAGCCGAGGTGATGACGTCGCACCGATCAATGAGTTCCTCCACCACATCATCTTTCAGATCGGGGCAAGAATAACGAGGTCATTTCTGGCTTGTTCCCTCCATGGAGAAGACGATCGAGCAATGGCAGAAGGAAGGGTGAAGGAAAATGGAGGAGGGAGAAAGAGCGTGCGACAACAGTTCCAAATCGAGAGGTTAAGGCGAAGAGTTGGTGGACGGTTGCCAGTTTGCCACGGTACACGAAGAGGCTCCCCGGCCTACACGTCCATTTGGAAATAGTAGAAAGGACTCACGTCGTCTCACTGACATGTTGGAACGAGACCACATGGTTTGTAATTACTCGTGCAAAATGCGATCTGGCCGTGTTGTCCCGAAGTGACGCATTATTTCTCGACTTTATTTTTTTAATGGCGTGCCGTTCAGTTTTGAAGCACGACTAACTGGTACTGTATGCAGAGAAAATATAAACTACTCTACCACTACTCCACCTCTAGTACTAGTAGTATAAAAAAGATATATAGGCTGGAGCTTCAGCACTTTCTTGCTAAGGGCTGCCCACTTGCTTCTCACACTATCACCCTCTCTCCAGATCTAAAAAAGACAGCCTCTCTCTCCCTCCTCACGGTGGTCACAGATCCACCGGGGAAGAAAAAGACGTGCAGCGTTGACGCACTCGTCGTCGGCGAGCGAGGTCACGCACTGATGATAAGGCCATCCTCTCAGACGTAGCGCCCGCGTGGGATGGCCTCTGTCCCCAAGCTCGCTGTCGTAGTGAGTGCGGAGGACGATGACCACGAGCAAAGCCACTTCCTGTCGAAGCTCAGGTATGCTACCTCTTTTCGAACCATACACTTGTTCTATTGCCCCATCTGCCACATTGCTGCATGTGGATCTTTTTCCACTCCACCATCTTCCCAATTTGCTATCCTCTGCTCTGCAGGTCATGCAGACGAAAACCTTAATTTACACTATTAAAGGAAACCCTACTTCATGCAGACTAATCCATGTCTGGGTTGAATAAGGAAAGGAAGGGAGACTGTACTGTCCAAGAGAGTAGGCATCGAACCCGCATCTAGGTTGAAAAGGGGAAAATCGGTAGCTAAGGAACGAGTCTCGTGTCTCTTGGTTGAAGAAGGGTAGAAAGGCATGACAACGCAATAGAGAATGACTAGGTCGATCAGTTTGTTGTCCTCACATAGGAAAAAGGTGGCTAAAGAGAACAAAAATGGGACGTAATCCAGATATGCTTCCTGGATATGTGTTACTCTAGGCAACCATACCTTCCTCACCACTCTACGCGTCCGTGGAGGTACATCGTACTGGTGCGCCCACTGTCCGAATGGGCCTCCCATGCTCTTATGGCCACTTTTTTGCTGTTAGTATAACGTCAACAGTCAAGTCAATCAATGCTACTGCTAAATAGATGCCACACTCAGTCTAATGCCACTGATAAATTTAAGCAATGCCATTTAATGTCACTGGATTATTTCAGGGTTAGCTATTGATTGTGGATGTATTAAATATTTTTCAGCTAAGGCATTCTAATGCTGTTGCACAGCCAGTATATCAGCGATGAATCTTGTTACTACCTTCAGATTTTTGCACTGTTAATACTTATAGATTACATACCTCACTTTCATGAGATAAGTCAATTTTTTGTACAGTGTCAAGAGGAAAGGTCAAGATTGGGCACCTCCTCCTCCGGCTGTTCTCTTGATTCGTTCGATCAAGTTTTTATGTTTGACCGGTTATGAAGATTGGGATAGCAATTTTTAGGTCCCCTCGAGTTCGAAATGATATTTACCTTGAAGGTACATGGTTTGCAATTTGTTTATATTGTCATTAGTTAATAATGCTAGTTACGTTCAGACTTTTGTATTTAGTTTAATGATCATGCACAGGTAGTATACCAATGCTGAAACTTGTTACCTTTACATTTTGTATTGTTAATTCTTATAGAAATCTTCCAGTGCTAGAGTTTATTGAAATATGTTCAGTAAAACCATTGTAATACACCCTCTAATAAAGTAACTACTCTACTGTTGCACTAGCCACTGGATTAGTGTATATTTGTACTATTCCAATGGTGTTGCATTAGCGTATGGACATAAATAAAGTGTGGCAAGCTTTCCCAGATATGTGCTGAAGTAAACTACTACTTGTTTTCTAAATACTAGATGTTCGGCTACTTTAAATTGAACTGCGAAAACGTCTTATATCACTAGTGCAGAACCGGGCATTAGCACCGGTTCGTAAGGCCCTATAGTTCCGGTTACATAACCGGCACTAATTTGTGGTCACTAAAGGCCCCCCCTTTAGTACCGGTTCAGCACGAACCGGTGCTAAAGGGCAACCACGTGGCACGAGCCAACTCCGGGGACGTGGAGCCCTTTAGTATCGGTTGGTAAGACCAACCGGTACTATAAGGTTTGGGGTTTTCTTAGTTTTATGATTTCTTTTTCATTTAATTTTGTGTTTCCATTTTAATTCTTTTTCGTTTGCTGGTATTTTACGATACTACACATTGTACACGTTATGCATATATATATATATATATATATATATATATATAGAATTTCTAGTAGAACCAATCATGCATATATATATCACATCAATGTCTCACAAATTAAACCACCATATTAATTAATTCACACATACACACATGTATAGCTATATACAATTTCTCCTACATATGAATGTTGCCTTCGGAGCCAGTGGCATTAGCCTAATGGGTGCCTTCGGAGCACGATGACAATTGAAAGTGGTTTTTATGGGGGCGGTAGTGGGTAATAGAATTCTCCATTCGGATTTATGACCTGGTCGAGCAAAAATCCCGCTATTTCCTCTTGAAGTGCTTCTACGCGCTCCCTTTCTATGAGCTTCTCCCGCACCTCTTTGAACTGTTAAGAAGGAGATCAATATTCATGTGTATTAGTTGTGTGACTAGATATCGATAATGGTGTAAAAATTGTGAATAGTGTTCTGATAAGCGTACCCATTGCTGTCTTTGAGATCTGCTCCTTTCGGACGCCATCATGCGAATGTTCTCGCAAACGCAGAATGCACACAGATCAGTCCCCTGCGCCTGCTTCAGGGCCTTTATGACAATGGAATTTTATCAGATAAAAATTAATCAAGCATGATAATTAAAGATATGGCAGCTAGCTAGCTAGCTAGTACTACTTAATTACTTACCTTGGGTCGAAACCATTGAAGCTTTTGTTTCCATTCACCTTCCGTGACGCTGATGAATCTTTCCCAAGCCCTGCCCGCCGAGAAAGAAAATGAATAAAGGGGTTATTAAATAGTTCATATCATGAAATGACGAACTAAATAGGCCGAGATATATAGTTAATAATGATTGAAATTACCTGTTGACTATCCCATACAAGATGTTAAAGTCAGTTTTTTTTGAGATTAGTGAGTCCAGTACTTCAACTGTTCCGGCGTCAACTTTAATGATACACAAGACCCAGTGAAATCTGCATGCACACACGTTTACATGTCTTAATTAAGCATGCATATGTAAGCAAAAACATGTAGCTAGCTAGTAGGCAAAACAGAGAATTTGTAGTACAAGACAGTGTGACTCACTGGAAGTGGTAAGGAAGTAGTATATCTTCATTGTATTTGAGGCGCTTCAAGAACTCTAGCATGCTGTCCTCTACTTCCTTTGCAAGATGTTCATTTATCTTCCATGTGTATTCATTAACGGTGTTTGGGTCAATGAACACAATGCCAAAGCATCCACCTTTTCTCATTTCATATATCTTCATCCTGCATAATACCACAGAAAAGAATATAGAGTGAGGATAATTACAGGTAATGATTGATCAAAAGGATCACTACAGCTAGCTTGAGACTTAAATTATAGAAAGAAATCACTTACAGACAATAGCAACTGACGATAGATTTGTCGAGTGTGTCTTGATTGTATAACTGAAACAGTTCTGAATACTCAACGGACCTAGATTTCTCATGGTAGTAATGGTCCTGCTTGACATTCACCATGAGGGACAATCGATCTGAAATCTTGGTAATGTTCATGTACCATTGATGCAATTCATACATTCTCGTTGGGAGGTTCTTGACCTTGTCTGGCACGACCAAAGGTTGGCCCTGGACATATTTCCGTTTTACTTCATCCTCTCTAAGCAAAGGCATGGGCTCGATCTCGGGGAGTTGTCCAACAGTGATGTTGAGAACTTCAGCCTGCATTATATGCTCCTCCGTTATTACCACATTGCCCACCTCGGGAACATGCACTGTTTGCCCACAATAATATTGGGGGCGCGTACTGTCACCTGTTGTTGGCACAACAAGCGAGGGGATCGATTGCGCCGCCTGTTCTCCCAGCTGGGGAATGGTTTTCCCGCATTTTTTGGCAGCTGCTTCTTGTTTGTTCGATCCCGATGTAGACGTGCTCGCCTCCCTTTGTAGACGTGCTCGATTTAACTTCCTGATGTGGCGCTCATGGTCTGTGTCAACAGGCTTGGAATCTGGTGGTTGAGCCATACGAATGAAGTGGTCAATCGTTTCCTCAGGCACTTTCTCCCTTGGCGGCAGTGGCGGTTTCGGTGCAAAATGGGCTTCCACCTCGGCCTTCGATATGGCTGTGATTTCCTCCTCGGACCTGTCATAAGACCTCTGCGGAAGAGGCTTGAGGCTTGGACCATATTTATATCGCTTGCCTCCGCCTGTACTTCCTGTACTACCTCGACTCGTACCGCTACGCACCATACCTGCGGGGTGTCTCTTCTGCGATTGCTGAGGCAGCGGAGACGGCTGACGGGACTGAGTTGGATGAGGAGGAGTGGCCTGAGGTTGTGCCGGACTTGGAGGAGGAGTGGACGTCTGACGCTGTGGCGGACTTGGAGGAGGAGGATTGTCCTGACACTTTGCCGGACTTGGAGGAGGAGGATTGTCCTAACACTTTGCCGGACTTGGAGGAGCGGGAGTCTGCTGACTCGGTGGCGGACTTCGACGAGGACTCGGGTGACGCGGTGTCGGTGGCCTTGGAAAGATGATGCAATCCTTTTTCCATAGGATGATACGATGTTTGGCCTCTCCGAGAAAGCGCTCGCCGTCACCTCCAGCAATGTCAAGCTGTAGCCCCGAATATGGTGGGTCCACCACCTCATCAACCAAGACACGAGCATAGCCCGCTGGAATCGGGTTGCAATGGAAGGTTGCCTCGGGGGGATTTGTGAAAGCACAGCCATCCGCCACCTTCATGGATATGTTCTTCATTTGGACGTGTAGCTCGCAGTTAGTGTTCTCCGTGATGTCATCCACGGGGTATCTACCCAGCATTGCGTCGTCCGGGACGGAACCCACGCTGCTTCTCAGCATGGATGGGCCGGTGCTATCCAATGCTGGATCATCCGCTAGCTGCTACAGCTACTGAGACCCCCTTTGATGGGTAAGTGAGTCAATCTGCTCCTGCTGCCGCTGGAATTTGACTGTCAATTCCGCTTGACTTGCTTCTAGGCCTTGAAGGCGTTCATAGTCCCGCTTCCTCTGCTCCTCCTCCATCTTCCTCTTCTTCTCCTCCGCAATCTTCTTTCTCGCACGGGTTCTGTAGTCGTTGTTCCAGTCTGAAAACCCCTCATACCACGGCATAGCGCCCTTGCCTCGTGTTCTTCCCGGGTGTTCAGGATTTCCCAGGGCACGCGTAAGCTCGTCGTTCTCTCTGTTGGGATGGAACACCCCCGTTCGTGTCTCTTCTATTGCAACAAGTATCGCATCGTCGGCTCCCTTCAGACTTGCCCTCGTCGAAACATTGCCTGTCTCCCGGTCCAACTCCCCCCATGCGCATAGAACCAAGTCCTGACCCTGGGGGGCCAGCTCTTAGTAGCCGGAGTGACACCTGCATCCTCCATCTCTTTCTCAGACTTATCCCACTTAGGCATTGCCACCGCATAGCCACCTGGCCCCAGCTTATGGAACTTATCCTTTTTTTCGGCATTCTTCTTGTTTATTCTCGACCGTTCCTTAGCTAATTCCGAATCCTTGAATTTCACGAAATCGTCCCAATGATCACGTTGGTTCTCCAGTGTTCCCTTGAATACCGGAGTCTTCCTTCCTCCCTTGACGTACTTGTTCCATTCACGATTCTTGTAGTTCTTGAATGCAGTCGCCATCATCCTAAGAGCAGCCTCTTTGACTTTCTGCACATCTGCTTCTGTGAAATGATCTGGTAGGGTGAAATGTTCCATGAGAGTATCCCAAAGCAGATCTTTTTGATTCTTGTCGACAAAAGTAACATCTGGACGTGGCTTTGTTGGCGCTTTCCATTCTTGAAGTTTGATCGGGAGTTGGTCCTTCACAAGAACTCCGCACTGACGAACGAACTTGTCTGCAATCTTCTTAGGCGCTAATGGTTTGCCAGTAGGGCCGCATGCCTCGATATTGTACTTTACGCCCGGCTTCAACTTTTTGTTCGGGCCTCGTTTCTTCATTTTGCCTGAAGATTTGCTCGATCCGGATGGCTGAAAGAACAAAGATCGATTCGTTAATATATCTTCAAGTCATTTAAAACATGTGATGATCACCAGATGCCTGCTTATATAAATATATATACCTCGCCGGTGTTTGTTGTTTCAGGATCAACATGTTCTTCGTCATCGTCATAATCATAGTTCATGACTTCATCAATTTCGTCGTCGCGATCGAATATCATATCACCCTCTCCGGTGTTGTTTATAAATTCGGAGCCGTCATAATCTTCTTCATTCTGATTATCATCTGCCCCGCGTATCATATCGAACATGGTCTGTTCTCCCTCTCTGTCGGTATTGTCTGCCATAGCTTTTGTTTAACTAATCCAAAAGAAATATAAAACAATTTAGTATTCAAATCTCGAATAATAGATATAATCTCGAATACATCGTCCAGAATAATAGATATAATCTCGAATACATCGTCTCGAATAATATATAATATTGAATAGTACATCATTGGCTATTAGCTAATAAAGATCGAATACTACAGAAGAATCTAGGACACTCGCGGTTCCTCCGGCGCGGGCGGTGGACACCCAAAGAGAAGGAACCCTCACAGGATCATAGCTGAAGTGAGATCCCCGAAGATACTGCCACGTATTGGAGAACCTGCCGCCCTCTAACGCAGCCATGTAGCGATGGACGTGCTCGTCCTCCTCCCTGACACGGCGACGTACCACCTCCGGCGGGGCTGGGTCCCTCCGCACCAAAATTGGCCCACGCGAACGCCACCAAACGAGATCAGAGTCGACGACGGGACCCGCGGCCGGGTTCCTCGTCAAGCGGCGCGCCCCTCCAAGCAGCACCTCCCAGTGCCGGCCCGGCGGAGCCCAGTCCCGGACATGGGTCGGCTGGACGTCGTCGCGAACGGGTCGACGGCGAGGATGCGGGCCAGGCATCGTCGAGAACAAATACTAGCTATATGCCCACAAAAAGTAACATTTTTTTAATGATTGGATTTTGATAACTAAAATTTCTAACATTTCTATATAACTAATATTTCTATAACATTTCTAACAATGCTATATATAACTAACATTTCTATAACATTTCTAATATTTCTATAACTAAAAAACAGAAAAAAATTATAACATTTCTATATATATAACTAACATTTTTATAACTATTTCTATAACTAAAAAACAGAAAAATTTCTAACAATTCTAACTTTTTTATAACTATTTCTATAACTAAAAAACAGAAAAATTTCTAACAATTTCTAACATTTCTAACAATTCTAACATTTCTAACTATTTCTAAAAAACAGAAAAATGTCTAACAATTTCTTAAAAACAGAAAAATCTATAACTAAAAATGTATGTGTGTGTGTGTGCGCGCTCACCGGCCGGCGAGGCGAGAGGCGACGGGGGGCGCGCGGCGACGGGGACGGCGACTGGCGCGGCGACGACGGTGACGGGGACGTACGGGCCGGGGTGGCGACGACGGGGACGGGGACGTACGGGCCGGGGCGGCGACGATGACGGGGACGGTGACGACGCGGCCGGGACGGGGCGGCGGTGACGACGGGGACGACGGGGACGGGACGACGGGGCGGCGACGACGGGGACGGGGCGGCGACGGGGGCGGCGACGGGCCGGGGCGGCATCGAGGGATATGGAGACGGCGGGGGCGGCGGGCGACGGTGCAGAGGAGAAGAAGCAGAGGGAGAGATGAGAAACTAACGAAATTTTGAAGTGTTTTCTTGTATAGAAGGCACCTTTAGTACCGGTTGGAGCCACCAACCGGTACTAAAGGTCTGTTTTGGCCAGGCCAAGCGGCGGGGAGCGACCCCCTTTAGTACCGGGTGGTGGCACAAACCGGTACTAAAGGCCCCCCATTTAGTACCTGTTGGAGCCACGACCCGGTACTAAAGGGTGTGTGCTGCCAGGCGAGGGGCGCAGAAGTTTAGTCCCACCTTGCTAGTTTAGGAGCGCCAGGACCAGTTTATAAGCCCCGGCGCAGGCACAGCATTGAACTCCTCTCAGTAGCAGGCCTTCTGGGCCTACCTCTCCTACTCTGCCTATGGGCCTACTGGGCTTGCGGGCCTGCATCCTGGCCCAACTACAGGTTGGGTTTCTAGTCGTATGCAGGCCGCTATGGCGCAGTAGGCGGGCTTTTTTATTTTCTTATTTTTTTTATTTATTTATTTTTGTTTTACTTATTTTTGAGTTTTTTTGCTGTATTTAGAGTTTCTTTGTGAATATTTTTTCTTTAGGTACAAAAAATTACAAACTTTCTGTTAGAGCCGGTAGATTTCAAATTTGAATAGTTTAAATTTTGAATTATTTGAAATTTGTGTGAATCACTAGTTTGTGAATAACTTAACTTTGAAAAAAGTTTTTTCAGTGATTTTTTTTCTTATGTATAATATTAGTGTGTTTTATCATTATATTCAATTTAGTAATGCTTAGGTTATTTAAAAAATGAAATGCCTTTGTAATAGTTCAGTTTTCGTCGGAAACCCTGATACTTCGAAAGAGATTGTCCATTTTGTACACGAAGTGCATCCAGTTTTTGCCGTAACCCTCTCTACTTTCTTGCACATGCTATTTGTATGAAATTATGATACCATGCCAACTTTCAACCTTTTCTGAGTTCATTTGAATTGCTTTTCAATTTCAGGGTCATTTGGCTGGAAAAAAATCAGTAAATGCATGAAAAGAATTTGTTTGCACATAAAATTTCTTCGCGTTTCAAATGCCAAAACACATAACTACCCTAACTATTACAGACATTCCCTCCTGGGTGTGAAACACAGAAGAAAGTGATGATAGTGAAGCCGATCACATCCCAGATCTTTGGGTGTGAAACTTTTTCTTCGCGTGTGTCCCTTTGCGCCGTAACCATGGAAAATCTTCATCATTTAACGGGATGCGCGGGTCAATATTCACTGTGAATGGAGCAATTTCATCAAACTTTTCATAACTTCTGACTTGTCTGTCTTGTCATCCACTCCCATGATGTTTCTCTTCCCAGAAAGAACTATGTGCCACTTTGTCTCATCGTACGATGCATTCGCTTCCTTATCTTTTCTTTTTCTTGGCTTGGTAGACATGTCCTTCACATAGAAAACCTGTGCCACATCATTGGCTAGGACGAATGGTTCGTCTGCATACGCAAGATTGTTGAGATCCACTGTTGTCATTCCGTACTGCGGGTCTTCCGTTACCCCGCCTCGTGTCATATTGACCCATTTGCACCGAAACAAAGGGACCTTTAAACCACGTCGATAGTCAAGTTCCCATATGTCCTGTATATAACCATAATATGTTTCCTTTCCCGTCTTGGTTTCTACATCAAAGCGGACACCACTGTTTTGGTTGGTGCTCTTCTTATCTTGGGCGATCGTGTAAAATGTATTACCATTTATCTCGTACCCTTTGAAAGTCATTATATTCGAAGATGGTAACTGGGACAGCAAGTACAGGTCATCTTCAATAGAGGTGTCATGCATGGTACGTGTCTGCAACCAGTTGGCGAAACTCCTGGTTTGTTCACGTGTAATCCACTCATCAGTCCACTCCGGGTGTTTGGAGCGTAGCAAATTCTTGTGTTCATCCATATACGGATCCACCAAGGTGGAATTCTGTAGAACTGTGTAGTGTGCTTCAGTTTGAGAATGTCCGTCCATACATATTATTTGTTCCCCTCCTAGCGTGCCTTTTCCATCCAGTCTACCCTTATGCCACGATTCAGGAACACCAATCGGCTTAAGGTCAGGAATAAAGTCAATACAAAACTCAATGACCTCCTCATTTTGATGGCCCTTGGAGATGCTTCCTTCTGGCCTAGCACGGTTATGAACATATTTCTTTAAGACTCCCATGAACCTCTCTAAGGGGAATATATTGTGTAGAAATACAGGACCCAAAACGTTAATCTCTTCGCATAGGTGAACTAGGACGTGCATCATGATGTTGAAGAAGGATGGTGGGAACACCAACTCGAAACTGACAAGACATTGCACCAAATCATTCTGTAACCTTGGTATGATTTCTGGATCGATTACCTTCTGAGAGATTGCATTGAGAAATGCACATAGCTTCATAATGGCTAATCGAACGTTTTCCGGTAGAAGCCCCCTCAATGCAACCGGAGCAGTTGCGTCATAATCACGTGGCAGTCATGAGACTTTAGGTTCTGGAACTTTTTCTCTGCCATGTTTATTATTCCCTTTATATTCGATGAGAAGCCAGACGGTACCTTAATACT
The DNA here is from genome assembly GCF_018294505.1 of Triticum aestivum. Classification (NCBI taxonomy): domain Eukaryota; kingdom Viridiplantae; phylum Streptophyta; class Magnoliopsida; order Poales; family Poaceae; genus Triticum; species Triticum aestivum. Next base: position 256,030,648 of record NC_057810.1, read on the forward strand.
GAGCAGGCATTCAAAGAAGATTTCCTTCTCTTCTTTGGTAAGAGCGTAGCTTGCATGACCCTGATGTATGCCGTCTTCTCCGTGCATACGTTGCTGGTCCTCCCATGCCTAAGGTGTATCTTTTGTCTTCCCATACACGCCCAAGAAGCCAAGCAGGGTCACGCAAAGATTCTTCGTCACGTGCATCACGTCGATTGCGGAGCGGACCTCTAGGTCTTTCCAATATGGCAGGTCCCAAAATATAGATTTCTTCTTCCACATGGGTGCGCGTCCGTCCGCGTCCTTCGGAACATGTTGTCCGCCAGGACCCTTTCCAAATATCACCTTCAAATCTTTGACCATATCATGTACATTAGCACCAGTACGGTGGCGAGGCTTCGTCCGGTGATCCGCCTCACCTTTGAAATGCTTGCCTTTCTTTCTTACGGGATGCCTGCTCGGAAGAAATCGACGATGTCCCAGGTACACATTCTTCTTACAACTATTCAAATATATACTGTTGGTATCATCCAAACAGTGCGTGCATCCGCGGTATCCCTTGTTTGTCTGTCTTGAAAGGTTACTGAGAGCAGGCCAATCATTGATGGTCACGAACAGCAACGCCTTTAGGTCAAATTCTTCCCCCATGTGCTCATCCCACGCACGTACACCCGTTCCATTCCATAGTTGTAAGAGTTCTTCAACTAATGGACTTAGGTACACATCAATGTCGTTGCCGGGTTGCTTAGGGCCTTGGATGAGCACTGGCATCATAATGAACTTCTGCTTCATGCACAACCAAGGAGTGGAAGGTTATACAAACATAGAGTCACAAGCCAGGTGCTATGGTTGCTGCTCTGCTCCCCAAAAGGATTAATGCCATCTGCGCTTAGACCAAACCATACGCTCCTTGCGTCATCTGCAAACTCCTTCCCGTACTTTCTTTCAATTTTTCTCCACTGCGACCCGTCAGCGGGTACTCTCAACTTTCCGTTTTTCTTACGGTCTTCTCTGTGCCATCGCATCGCCTTGGCATGCTCTTTGTTTTGGAACAAACATTTCAACCGTGGTATTATAGGAGAATACCACATCACCTTGGCAGGAATCTTCTTCCTGGGGCGCTCGCCCTCGACATCACCAGGCTCATCGCGGCTGATCTTATAGCGCAATGCACCACATACCGTGCAAGCGTTCAAATCCTCATACTCACCGCGGTAGAGGATGCAATCATTAGGGCATGCATGTATCTTCTACACCTCTAACCCTAGAGGGCAGACAACCTTTTTTTGCTTCGTACGTACTCTCGGGCAATTCGTTGTCCTTTGGAAGCATATCCTTTATCATTACCAGCAACTTTCCAAATCCCTTGTCAGATACACCATTCTCTGCCTTCCATTGCAGCAATTCCAGTGTGGTGCCCAGCTTTTTCTTGTCACCTATGCAATTCGGGTACAACAATTTTTTGTGATCCTCTAACATGCGCTGCAATTTCTTCTTCTCCAAATCACTTGCGCAGTTTCTCTTTGCATCGGCAATGGCCCGACCTAGATCATCAACGGGCTCATCTGACGCCTCTTCTTCAGCTTCTTCCCACATTGCCGGCTCAGCTTCTTCCCGCATTACCGGCTCAGCTTCTTCCCCCATTGTTGTATCATCGTATTCAGGGAACCCATGGCCAGGATAGCTGTCGTCGTCCTCTTCTTCTTCATTGTCTTCCATCATAACCCCTCTTTCTCCGTGCTTGGTCCAAACATTATAGTGGGGCATGAAACCGGACTCAAACAGGTGGACGTGAATGGTTCTTGACGTAGAGTAATTGCAACCATTCTTACAGACAGCACATGGACAAGGCATAAAACCATCCACCCGCTTGTTTGCCTCAGCCGCAAGCAGAAAAGTATGCACGCCCTCAACGAACTGGGGAGAGCATCGGTCATCGTACATCCATTGCCGGCTCATCTTCATTACACAACACCGAATAGACCAAATTAATACAAGTTCATACATAAAGTTCATACAACACTTAAATGCAACAAACAAATAACTCTCTAGCTAAAGCATTTAAATGCAACAACAAATGCGATCAAGATCGCAACTAAGGTAACAATTGATCCAACAACATAATGATACCAAGCCTCACTATCGATGGCATATTTTCTAATCTTTCTATTCTTCAAGCGCATTTTCTCCATCTTGATCTTGTGATCATCGACGACATCGGCAACATGCAACTCCAATTCCATCTTCTCCCCCTCAATTCTTTTCAATTTTTCTTTCAAGTACTCGTTTTCTCTTTCAACTAAATTTAACCTCTGGACAATAGGGTCGGTTGGAATTTCCGGTTCACATACCTCCTAGATAAAAATATCTATGTCAACTTGATGGGCATAATTTTTCATAAACACGAAGTGCAACTAATAGTTTTAAAAGAGAATATACCACATCCAAATCATAACAAGGACGAGGGCCGACGGGGACGGATATCAAAACCATGGCACTATGTATAACAAACAACGTACGGGTAAGATAATTATTACATGATTAACTATATATCCAAATCACACAAACATCAATTTTTTATATAAAATTACATGAACAAGAGGCTCACCACAAGGTGGTGCCGGTGACGGGACGGTGCAGGAGATCGACGGTGGTTACGACGGAGATTTAGAAGGCACTAAGTAAACCACACCTACATATGCAAACTAAGTGTTATTTTTGACCTCAAATTGCATATAAATCAAATACTAGCACACAAATTACTAAACTCACAAATTAGTAACTATATCTATTGGGGGTTCTCTCATTCCTTTTATTGAGCACAATGATGCGAATCGGGCTTTAATGAGTTCTAATATGCAGCGCCAAGCAGTTCCGCTTTCTCGGTCCGAGAAATGCATTGTTGGAACTGGATTGGAACGCCAAACAGCTCTAGATTCGAGGGTTTCCATTATAGCCGAACGCGAGGGAAAGATCATTTCTACTGATAGTCATAAGATACTTTTATCAAGTAGTGGGAAGACTATAAGTATTCCTTTAGTTAACCACCGTCTTTCTATTCACTCGTGGGATCCGGGCGGTCCGGGGGGGGGCCACCACGGCTCCTCTCTTCTCGAGAATCCATACATCCCTTATCAGTGTATGGAGAGCTATCTCTCGAGCACAGGTTGAGGTTCGTCCTCAATGGGAAAATGGAGCACCTAACAACGCATCTTCACAGACCATCGCGAGAAATAGTTGAGGATCGAACTCTATCTCAAAATAAAAATAGATGTTTTACTACCAGTCACAAGCTTTATGTTAGGCGCAATACTCATACAGGAACTTATGAGCAAGAATTGCTCTATCAATCACCATCTACATTAGATATATCTTCTGAAACTTTTTTCAAAGCATGGGAAGAGCTAGTCTAGCAATGAGAGTTGAAAGGACAAAGTTGCTAACCTTTGTGATCATTTGAATGGATGGGGGCCTTCAAATCTTGACAAATTTTGGGCAAAATTTGTGAGGAGCTCGAGGGGAAAGGGGAAGAATAGAGGAGAAGTGAGGAGAAAGGGGAAGAACAGAGTGGCTCGGATGGACGAAGGGTTTATGTACGTCGACCTATAGTACCGGTTCGTGGCACGAACTGGTACTAAAGGTGCTGGAGGGGGCCCAGACTGACAACATCCTGCCACCACCCTCATTAGTACCGGTTCGTGGCACGAATCGGTGCTAAAGGTTAGCCACGAACCGGTACTAATGAGAGCGGCCCGGCTAGCCGTTGGAACCGGCACTAATGTATACATTAGTGCCGGCTCTAATACAAACTGGCACTAATGTGCTGCACGTTTGGCCCTTTTTCTACTAGTGTATTAAGGAACAGAGGGTGTAGAGTTCACTCAAATTATCCGGGTAAATCTAGTCACACCTTTGTTAAAATTAATGTTCGTTATGTTATCGGAGGAGGTCTGTATGTTTGTCTCTAATGCCTGTCGACTACATACCTGACATCATGATGTAATGTTAAGTCATTTCCTTTTGTATAGTGTCACTGAATTGTCAAGGCAGTGATGGCATTTTATTTTAGTTGAACTGCACAAAATATGCTTAAAAGAAGAGGAAAGGTCAGGAATCTATCATTTTTTCAGAAAGAACTATATATGCCTTCCTGACATCAGCCGCTGTTGCCTTATTTATTCCTTCAAACAAGTGGTTGGAAACAGTCTTGACATCTTTTCCCATTAAGAAATTGGAATGCTTATATTTGTGTAGGATCGAAAGTATGTCTAGAGGGGGGGTGATTAGACTACTTGACCAAATAAAAACTTAACCTTTTCCCAATTTTAGTTCTTGGCAGGTTTTAGCAACTTAGCACAAGTCAAGCAATCTAGATACAATTCAAGCAAGCATGAAAAGAGTATATGAGCAGTGGAAAGTAAAGCATGCAACTTGCAAGAAAGTAAAGGATTGGGATTGGAGTGTGCAAACGCAATTGGAGACACAGATGTTTTTGGCGTGGTTCCGATAGGTGGTGCTATCGTACATCCACGTTGATGGAGACTTCAACCCACGAAGGGCAACGGTTGCACGACTCCATGGAGGGCCCCACCTACGAAGGGTCGATGAAGAAGCAACCTTGTCTATCCCAGTATGGCCATCGCCCATGAAGGACTTGCCTCACTAGGGTATATCTTCACGAAGTAGGCGATCTCCTTGCCCGTACAAACTCCTTGGTTCAACTCCACAATCTTGACGGAGGCTCCCAAGTGACACCTAACCAATCTAGGAGACACCACTCTCCGAAAGGTAATAGATGGTGTGTTGTTGGTGAACTCCTTACTCTTGTGCTTCAAATGATAGTCTCCTCAACACTCAACTCTCTCTCATAGGATTGGATTTGGTGGAAAGAAGATTTGAGTTGAAAGCAAATTGGGGACGGCTAGAGATCAAGATTCATCTGATTGGATTGGAATATCTTGGCCTCAACACATGAGTAGGTGGTTCTCTATCAGAAAATGAATGCTGGAAATGTAGGCACGTTCTGATGGCTTCCCTCACGAATGAGGAGAGGGTGGATGGGTATATATAGCCTCCACACAAAATCTAACCGTTACACACAATTCACCAAACTTGGTGGGACCGAATCAGAAAACTCAGTCGAATCAATTTAGTTCATAATGTGACCGTTAAGCATTTCGGTGGGACCAACATGTCAACTCGGTGGGACCGATATCATTAGGGTTAGGGCATAACGTAATCTCGGTTCGACCAATTACACAAATTCGGTTGGACCGACTTTGGTAATAAGGAAACCAGGGAGTTGGTCTGGCAAACTCGGTGGGACCTATTCGCTCGTCTCGGTGGGACCGAAGCGTTATGAAAAGGAAACAGGGAGTTTGCATTGCATACTCGGTGGGACCAATCGCTCATCTCGGTTAGATTGAAACGTTACAAAGGGAAACAGAGAGTTTGCAATCCCATCTTAGTGAGACCGAGATCCCTATCTGCTAGACCGAAGTGACTAGGGTTTCTGGCAGTGGCTATGTCAAATGAACTCGGTGGCGCCGGATGGATCAAATCGGTGGGGCCGAGTTTGACTTCTGCTTTGGGACATATGTGGATATGAGAAAGTGGTTGAGGGCTTTGGAGCATATTGTCGGTGTCAAAACCGGTGGATCTCGGGTAGGGGGTCCCGAACTGTGCGTCTATGGCTAATGGTAACAGGAGGCAGGGGACATGATGTTTTACCCAGGTTCGGGCCCTCTCGACGGAGGTAATATCCTACCTCCTGCTTGATTGATCTTGATGATATGAGTATTACAAGAGTTGATCTACCACGAGATCGTAGAGGCTAAACCCTAGAATCTAGCCTATGATTATGATTGTCATTGTCCTATGGGCTAAACCCTCCAGTTTATATAGACACCGGAGGGGGCTAGGGTTACACAAAGTCGGTTACAGAGAAGGAAATTTACATATCCAAATATCCAAGCTTGCCTTCCACGCAAAGGAGAGTCCCATCCGGACACGGGACAAAGACTTCAATCTTGTAACTTCATAGTCCAACAGTCCGGCCAAAGTATATAGTCTGGCTGTCCGAGTACCCCTTAATCCAGGACTCCCTCAGTAGCCCCTGAACCTGGCTTCAATGACGATGAGTCTGGCGCGCAGATTGTCTTCGGCATTGCAAGGTGGGTTCCTTCTCCGAATACTTTGTAAAAGATTTAGAACAAAAGGATTGTGTCCGGCTCTGCAAAACAAATTCCACATAGCACTGTAGAGAGTATAATATTCCACAAATCTAATCTGCTGACAGCTTTTTATAGCATGACGTCATGCCATGGCCCGGTCATTATTCGAACAATTTTCATAACCTGCCGACGCAGATATCGCGAGGCGGTTTTATCAGCACGTCTTGTCGAAGCAGAGATCATGACCCCCCATTGCGGGATTCTCATTAATACGGGTGCGGGTAACCCAACCGTTCCATCAATCGTGGCGCTTGGGGGAATAAGTGTTTTTAGCGGGCAAGTGGGGAGGCGCAGGATCTTTGCTGCCTTTATAAGGGGATAAGAACCTTCCCTTTCCCCCACGCCCTTCTCTACTCATCCATTCCTTTCCGCTCGAGCCCTAGTGCCCAAACGCTCCTCTCCTCTGCCCAAAAAGGCTTCCCGAAGATGTCTGGATCTGGAGCAGGAGGCAAGTGGATGGCCTCTACCGTCCGGGAGAAGGATATCAAAAGGCTTTGGGGGGCCGGTATCTGGCCAAGAGAATTAGCCACCGTCTTCCGACGGCGGGACATATCGTCCCCACCCCGGAACCCCATGAGAGGATGGTATTTCTCACTCATTTTGTCTGCGGGCTGGGGTTTCCCCTCCACCCATTTGTTCGCGGCATCATGTACTATTACGGGATTGATTTCCATGATCTATCCCCAAATTCCTTCCTCAACATCTCGACATTCATAGTCGTGTGCGAGGCCTTTCTCCACGTTCCGCCGCACTTCGGCTTATGGCTAATGGTTTTTAATGTAAAGCCCAAGGTAGTGAGCGGCGAGCATGCCAAATGCACATGCGCCATGGTGAGCAAGATGCCCAATGTTACATGGCCGACAGGGACTTTCAACGATTCCGTCAAGGAGTGGCAGCAGCAGTGGTTCTACATCACCGAGACGCCTGGCAAGGAGTGGACTGCCATTCTAGAGTTCAGATCTGGTGCCCCCCTGCCACTCACGTCCTGGCAGAAGAAGGGCCTGAACTGGGCTTCGTCTGACGAGCTATCAGAGCTCCAGACATGCGTTCATGACATGGAAGACTACAACATCAAGCTCGTCAATGTAGTCCAGGTGATGTTGTTTCGCCGGATTCTACCATGTCAACACCGAGCTTGCAATCTGTGGGAGTTCGACCCGGCCAAGCACCAGACCCAACTAGAGCTCTTTGGAAGGTGCTTTTCAAGTCCAGAAAACCATGGCCGGACTCCACCGAGGACCGTGGATACAACTGTCCCGCCCCACAAGTTTGGTAAGCAACTAAATGTTTGACAACTCACGTGTTCTATCCATACATCCTCGGGAAAATACTTAACGTGTTTCCTATCATTTTCCTAGGGCTGGGCGAAGAAGGCGGGGTGGATCTACTGTCTAGCCCCTCTGCCAGAAGAACCGGTCGGCCCACTTCTGATGATTATGCTGGTCCCGGCATCATATAAGGCACCGAAGAAGAAGATCGAAAAGGAGGCCAAGAAGACCATGGGCGGCCTCTATCGCCGTGGTGTCCCGGACGCAAAATCCGAGGACTCGAATGCCCATTCTTCCTCCGAAGAGGACGGGGAGGAGGACGACGAATCCCCCATAGGGGGAAAGAAGAAAAGAACAGCCTCCAACTTCTTGGAGGCCGATTCACCTAAGAGGGGAAGAACTCCTCTTCAAGAGGAGTCCACCGGCGCCACCGATAACAGCCCGGAGTGGGATCCCAGGGCCGATCCCCTGGTGAACTCGTAAGTATAAAATCCGAACACACTCATGCGTCCGGACTTGTCATGGCATCACATTCTAATCTGAGCTGTGCTTTTCTTTTTCAGTCCGGCGAAGCCCCGCATCGAACAATCCTCGTTAGAAGATCTGCTGGGTTCGGACGCTATGGAGAGCGGGACACCCGCGAAGGCCTCCTCCTCCAAACGTAGGAACGAAACCGAGGTTTCGTCCCAGAAGGACCCTGGCCACAGAGGAAGGGAGAAGGTCGCAAAGGCGGCGCCGGGAGGCCATACTTCTGGGGCTGGTCACGCGGGAGAGGAAGCTCCTGCGGGTGTCGATGGCGGGGGTCATCTTGAATCCGGACCCAAGTCGGACACGATTCTAGAGGCCCATAAGGTCCCCGAGTCAGACAGACAGCCTCCGCCAACTGGAGGAGGTATGCCTGCTCCACCCGCCGCCTTTGTCCAACCAGAGGTGCCGGATACGTTATTGGCGGCGCTGAAGGGTGCCTCCATCGTTGATGAACACCGTGCCCTCATGGTTGCGCTGATTCAGAAGATTCAGTCCGTTGAGAGTGGACTGAATGAATCATGTATCTGCCTCATAAGAGGCTTTGAGGTATGTTTTATGAGTTTTTGGGAGACTCTCATGGCATAGATAGTAGCCCCTGATACACTGTTAGGCGAAAGAAAGAACCGGACAGAGGATCAAATTCATTTTCGCAGGAGACTCATTTGATGACATTTATCACTCTTTTTAACTAGCAGGCATCTGTAGCGACTGCCGCATCTCAAGCTGCGGAAGTATCCGGACTGAGGCATAGAATGGAGCGGGCCGAAGGAGAACTTGGCCAAGTAAAGAGACAGCTAGAGGATAATCAAGGTATGTAGAAACCTTGTTTATGTAGCACAAATGAATAAGTGTTCATGATTTTTTTATATAATGTGCTCTAGGAGCGACTTCCGAAATTGAGGCTCTCAGGAGGGCCGCGGCCGAAGCCGAGAAGAAGGCAGCCGCAGAGCAGGCTCTTCATGAGAAACACGAGGCTAGAGTTATTAAGGCTGGGGGAGAGCTTCAAGAGGCCGTGCAAAAATACGAGACCTTGGAGCAGAGTTTAGCAGAGAAAGAATCCGAACTCTCCCAGGCTCGACAAGCTGCAATTGATGCCCGGGGGGAAGCCCAAGGTGCCCTGAAGGAAATCCAGGAGGCGAGGAAGATTGCAGCTGGTAAGGCTTTTTCTGTACAAAGCAAGTATTGGAGATGAGAAAATCAAATTTAACAACTTGAGTTTTGATGTATACAGGGGTATTTGCAGAGCTGCCGCGCAGCATATCTGATGCCGCCCAATTCTACTAAGCCGAAGGGGGGAATACTGCGGATAAGCTCTTCTGGATGCAATGTCTAGCGCCGAATTATCCGGTGCCTTTCTCTGATCAGCTGACGCAGCTGGTCGAGCTGCATAAGGCGGTTGAGTTAGCCATGAAGGATTTAATTATCCGGTTGTGGCCTGCTGAGCCGATTCCAAGTAGCTACTTCGGACTCGTGAAGCGGCTTGTAAGTACCTGCCCTCGACTCGAAGTCATCAAGTGATCGGTCTATATAGAAGGTGAGCGAATGGCCTTCGCTCGTGCCAAGGTGCATTGGGGGAAGATGGATGGAGAAAAGCTGATGACCGAGGGAACGTCGGAGGGGAAGGAGCACCGCAAGCCCGAACTGTATTATGAAGGTGTCTTGAAAGGAGCCCGCCTTGCGGTGGACCAATGCACCAAGGACATTATATTTCCATGAATACGGTCATGTTCCTCCTTTGTAATATTTGAACAAGAGCATTCTTATCATCTATTGCTTGTTGTTTTGAAAGTTTTTCCACCTGTGCGGTCGTTTTATATATTAATCTTGAGTGTCGGCCAGTCATCGGCTTCCGCCCCCACGTAGTGAGTACAGGGGTGTTCAGGATAAACCTGAGCACTCTTTATCTCAATTTTGGGTCCCTAAAGGAGGTGTTCAGCATAGCGAACCAGGCAATCACACTATAGGGCTTTATCGCTCTCACTTAGTCATAGGAGTTGTTACGACGAAGGTTGGCGCAGCCCCTGGTGTTCGGAAGACTGCACGAGGGGCTCCATAAGTGCCTGATCGAAAAGGCTGATCCATCGCACGCTGCATTTATAGCATTATGCGGAAGGAACCCTTAAAGATTTTAGAACCTCGCGAACAGCTGACCAGCTCTCACTGCATCATGACAGTCTGTTTTCGGCTTTCTCTACTGAGGTGCTCGTCCGGAAGAACCGGGACACAATCGCAGTAGTTCTCCCAGTGCTACCTTAGCCGATGTAGCGGAACGTAAGGTGCCAAAACATAGGAGCCGGGCAAACCCAACTATTGAGCCAAGACATGATTCGGAGTTGATGCATATAATGCTATAAGTTCGGCATGCCGGACTACCGTGAAGGTGTTCAGACTTTTGTGCCGTGTTATGGGCGTGACGAAGCCCCTGACATATTAAGGCATATTGCAATAAGCAACTGCCTTTTAACAAAAGAGTTTTAAATAAAAAATAGCAGAAGGTGAGAATCACATAAGTCCACATGTTTTATTTGAGTAATACGTCAATGCGTATGAGTACAGAAGATGTGATAAAAAGAAATATGATTGCGGAACCTGCTGATACCGGGCGTGAGGAAGTTGTGTTCGGATCCGGGTTGTACTTGAATGATTATAGGGGAATATCTAGAGATTCCCTGACGTGCTCAAACTGTTCCCATGCCATCCATCATAGCCTACGTAAAGGTGAACCTGTAAAGAAAATGTAAGAAATGGTGTTGCGCCACCTGGCGGTTGAGCCGCAGTACGTGGCTTGTATTATCCTTTTCCGGATTGTTTTTAACTAATCTCCGGGCAGGCCGGGCTATCCTACCGTGCCGTAGCTCTCGGACCCCTTTGATGGTGTCCAGGAGCTTCGTCTTCGACTCGAGGTTCGACTGTAAGGTGTCGTTCGTTGTTCTTGCTGTTAAAGTGGTGGTAGACTCTTCGGCCGTGAGGGGGAGTTTGGACCTACCATTAACCATGATGACGCCGCGTGGACCGGGAATTTTTAATTTATGGTAGGCATAATGTGGCACCGCGTTGAACCGAGTGAATGCGGTTCGTCCGAGCAGTGCCTAATGGTCACTTCAAAAGGGGACGATGTCGAAGACTAAGTCTTTGGTACGGTAATTGTCCGGAGATCCGAAGACCACTTCCAGTGTGATTGAGCCCGTGCAACACGACTCTACACCTGGTATGATACCTTTAAAGGTGGTTATTGTGGGCTTGATCCTTGAGGGGTTGATGCCCATTTTGTGCATTGTATCTTGGTAAAGCAGGTTCAGGCTGCTGCCTCTGTCCATGAGGACTCGTGTGAGAAGGAATCCGTCGATGATGGGGTCGAGGACCAATGCGGCCGAAGCGCTATGACGGATACTGGTAGGGTGGTCCCTGTGATCGAAAGTGATCGGGCAAGAGGACCATGGGTTGAACTTTGGGTCGATTGTATAGACCTCTATGAGTGCACGTTTCCACTTGGGAATGTGGTTTGCGCATATCATATTCACTGTTTTCACATGGGGAGGGAATTTCATCTGTCCTCCTTTATTCGGTGATCGGGGCTCTTCGTCGTTGTCATCACTTTGAGACCCCTTCCCCTTGTTTTCGGCGTCTGACCTGCCGGCTTGTCTGAAGACCCAGCATTCTCTATTGGTGTGGTTGGCTGGTTTTCGAGGGGTGCCATGAATTTGCCATGGACGGTCGAGTATGCGGTCAAAACTAGATGGGCCTGAATTGTTTTTGTTGAATGGTTTCTTCCGATGACCGGACTATGAGCCGCTCAATCCGGCATTAACTGACGTGTCTTCGGCATTATCACCGTTTTTGCGGCGCTTGTGTTTGTTGCGCCGTGATTTGTCGTTGCTATCCATAGCTTTCGATGTGCCGGGATTGCTTGCTGTATTGTTGCTACGAGCCAACCAGCTATCCTCGCCCCACGTAAAAGCGAGTCCTGAGTGTTGTGAGTGATGCCATGGACTTTGGCTTTTCCTAGCCGAGATGTCGGGCAAGCCATTCATCATGGATGTTATGCTTAAAGGCCGCTAGGGCTTCGGCATCCGGACAATCAACAATTTGGTTCTTTTTGGTTAGGAACCGGGTCCAAAATTTCCTGGCTGACTCTCCGGGCTGCTGGGTTATGTGGCTTAGATCATCAGTATCCAGTGGTCGCATGTAAGTGCCCTGGAAGTTGCCAAGGAATGCGTCTGCCAGGTTCTCCCAACTCCCGATGGAGTTTGCCGACAAGCTATTCAGCCAATGCCGAGACGGTACCTTTAGTTTTAGTGGGAGGTACTTGATGGCGTGTAGATCATCTCCGCAGGCCATGTGAATGTGGAGGAAAAATCTTCTATCCATACCGTGGGGTCTGTGGTACCATCGTATGATTCGATGTTCACAGGTTTAAACCCTTCCGGGAATTCATGATCCATTACTTCATCAGTGAAGCATAGGGGATGTGCGGCACCTTTGTGCCGGGCTTCATTGTATTCGGCCCAGCCGGATTTGTTAGTGTATCCGGTGTGACGATCCTTGTCACGCGTTGGGGCGCGTCCCCATGATTCGTAGATCGATCTTGACTATCCTGCTTTGTTTTCCAATACATCTCGCAGGTCCTTCGTGTAGCCCCTAGCCTTAGTATTATCGTTTGATTGGCGGTGGGGTGCGGTCGGGACTTCGGGACGGTACGCCCCTTTGTCTCGGCCACGGGGTGGCCGGTCAACCGCATCATGCGCTGGTAGCGTGGGCTTTAAAGTCTCCTCCTCGAGTTGAGGTAGAGCCTGCGCTTTGGGTAGCTTTTGGTAGGGCGCTCGAGTCCGTATTCCTCGGCAGCCAGAACCTCGGTCCATCTGTCAGTTAGCAGATCTTGATCAGCTTGAAGCTGTTGCTGCTTTTTCTTTAGGTTTTTTGCAGTGGCTATAAGCCGGTGTTTGAAGCGCTCTTGCTCGACGGGATCTTCAGGCACGATGAATTCTTCGTCGCAAAGGCTCACTTTGTCTTCGGAGAGAGGCATGTAATTATCGTCCTCTAATTTTCCATCAGTTGCCTGTTCTTTAGGTCTAGCTTGCCCATCCTCTTGCTCGGCCTACTCGAAGCCTGGCTGGGCAGGGTTGTCTTCGTCTTCGGCACCATCTGGATTGTTATCTCTTGTGTTGGTATCACTATTTTTGCTATGGCGGGGCTTGGAGCGGTGCCGATGACGTAGGTGTCTAGATTGCTTCTGCAAGGGGTTATCGTCCGTTGCCTCATTTCCATTGTTTTGTTTAGGGGTGTCCACCATATAAATATCATATGATGAGGTGGATGTCCAGCGCCCTGTTGGCGGTGGTTCCAGTTCTTCTCCTGCATCGTCGTCCATACCGTCGATGTCTTCGGAGTCGAAGTCAACCACGTTAGTTAAGTCATCGACGGTGGCTATGAAGTGGGTGGTGGGTGGGAGATGAATTTCTTCGTCGTCCGCTCCCCAGTCGAGCCGGACATAGTTCGTCCAAGAATCCCCTGACAAGGAAAGAGACCTTAATGAGTTTAGCACGTCACCCAAGGGCGAGTGCTGAAAAATATCCACGGCAGTGAACTCCATGACCGGTGCCCAATCAGATTCGATAGGCACGGACGCACGCGGTTCGGATCCTGTGGCTAGAGACGAGTCCGAGGGTCTGATGACACCACTCTCACCGGAGGTGGAATCGGTGTTCGGCTCCGACGCCGATGAGTGTGCGGCTTCCGTGGCGGGGTCCATCCGCCCGCCCTCGGAAGGCATGGTATGCTCCGGATCGATTCCCGGTGCCCCCGCAGGCGCGATCTCCCGAATACTATCCGATGGTAGATCAAGGTCATGCCCGTCATGACCGTTCGGCGCACCTGTCAAGGGCTCGAATCCGTCGAAGATCAAGTCTCCGCAGATGTCAGCACTATAGTTTAAGCTTCCAAACCTGACGTGATGGCCAGGGGCATAGCTATCGATCTGCTCCAGATGGCCAAGCGAGTTGGCCCGCAGTACGAAGCCGCCGAATACGAAGATCTGTCCGAGAAGGAAAATCTCCCTCTGGACTGCATCGTTGAAGATGATCGAATGAGCCATCAAGCCTTACAGCGACGACACAGTGGAACTCTCAATGAAAGCACCAATGTCAGTGTCAAAACCGACAGATCTCGGGTAGGGGGTCCCGAACTGTGTGTCTAAGGCTAATGGTAATAGGAGGCATGGGACACGATTTTTTACCTAGGTTCGGGCCCTCTCGACGGAGGTAGTACCCTACTTCCTGCTTGATTGATCTTGATGATATGAGTATTACAAGAGTTGATCTACCACGAGATCGTAGAGGCTAAACACTAGAAGCCAGCCTATGATTATGATTGTCGTCGTCATACGGACTAAACCCTCCGGTTTATATAGACACCGGAGGGGGCTAGGGTTTCACAGAGTCTGTTATAGAGAAGGAAATCTACATGTCACATCCCCAGCTCAGGCCTTGCTTGTTTTTGCTTTAGCATCCATGCATCATGTTTAAATTTTATGAAACTTGAAATGGGGGCTGATAAACCCTAGCAGCTAATGAATTCAACTAGGGTCAAAATAAAATATTTTTCAATAAACCAAAAATGCCCTCTGGAAATGTTCATGATTCTGGTAAAGGTGAAAACCTCTGCCAAAATGATGCACATATTTTTAGGCCATTCTGGATATTTGAATTAAATCATTACTTATTTGCATTTGGGCATTTAAATACTATAAAATATTTTAAATGCTCAAATAATCCCAAACTGAAATGTTTACTGTAGGATATATTTCTAACAGTGGTCATGAGCAGTTCCATGATTTTTGGGATTGATTTAGTATTTTTAATAAAGCCACAAAGCTGCAGAAAAATAGAAAACAGAATTAAATAGAAATAAGAGAGAAAGGCCAGGAGGCCACTTACCTGGCTGGGCCGGCCCACCTGGCCCATGCCAGTCACCCTCCTCCTTGCGCCAGAAGGACGTCGGCGTGTCGACGCGCGTGCGCCCGAACTCCACCTCCTGCTTCCACCTCCTCCTGCCTCTCTGCTCGCTTCCCCGACCCCCTGGAGATGCCACGCACCTCCCTGGCGCCACGTCCACTTCTCCCTTTGTCCCTATCCCCCTCTGCTCTCTCTCCCTCCCGCGACCGAACGGAGCCCGTCGACGCCGACCAGCGCTCGCGCGGCCGCAGCCATCCCGAAGCACTCCGACACGCCCTCGAGCTCCGCCGGTCCTCCCTCTTCCTCCTCGTCGTCTCACGCGACCAGAAGAGCCCCGGAATGCCGCCCCCGACGTTTTCCCCCTCTTCGGCCGCCGGAGATCCGCCTCGCCGTCCCACTCGCTCTGACGCTTCCCCGGCCCCGTCGTCTGCACCGGCCAACTCCCCGTGAGCTCCTCTTCCTTCTCCCCCTCTCCGTTCTCTCGTTTGCACGCCGTAGTTGCCGCCTTGCCAACGATCGAAACCCGCCGCCGCCCGTGCTCATCGCCGGCGAAGCCTCGGTGACCTTTTGGTCCCGTGCGTGCGCCCGTTGTGCTCGCAACGTTCCGTAGCACAGAACTAGCGTGACTGCTGGCTTGTTTGCAAGCCACAGCGCCAACCCCGCACCCACTCGTAGCTCCGGCCGCCGCCACGAGCTCGACTCCGGCGAGCATGATCCACCCCAGCCCCTCCCATTTGGCTCTCTGGATGCGCAAGAGCGAGGGCTATGCCCTGGTGCCCTCAGCGCGCGAATCCGATGCCCCAAGCACAAGTCCGGCGTGCCCCCGCCGTGCTCTGTGGTCGTCGCCGGCTAATCTCCGGCCAGCTGACGTGGCTGGCTTAATTAGCCACTAACCAACGCATCGTGTCACAGACAGCCGGGCCCCACCGCTTAACTAACCGGCTAACTAAAATAGATTAAGTTTAATCTAATTGCAGTGGCCCCACGCGTCAGCTTTGACCGCGCTGACGTGGCCGTTGACTGGGCCCACATGTCAGCGACACAAACTCGTCTGTGACACTGACGTGTGGACCCCACTGGCCAGGCTTGACCTGGACCAGCCCCGTTGACTTGCTGACGTCACTAATATGTCATGCTGACGCAGTATTTGTTTCTGGAATTTAAATAAATCTTAAATGATTTATTATTTTCAGAAAAATGTCCAAAACTTCTAAAATTAATATAAATTCAACAGTAACTCCAAATGAGATAAATTATATATGAAAAATGATCAGAAAAATCCAATCTATCCATCTGTATCATTTTCATGCATGTTAGAACAACTTATTGCTGCTGTTTAGGACAAATCATATAAATGGCATTTGAATTTCACATATGGAGTTTGGATTTGAACTTAGGGTTCAAACCAACTTCATTTAACTTTGTTGCTAGCTGCATTAGCTCAAAACACCGCATATTGCCATGTCACACTCATGCATCATATTGTTGCATTGCATTGATTGTGTTCTTTCTCTGTTGCCGGTAATTGTTCCCCTCAGTAGACGTGGTTCCGACGATGAGATCGATGACACCGATGAAGAGCTATATTATCATCAGAATTGCCAGGCAAGCAAAACCCCCTTGTTCATTCCGATACAATCCTACTCTATCGCTCCTGCTCTCTTTTACTGCATTAGGACAACACCGATTCATCTGTTACTTGTTGCGGTAGCTGAACCCCTTTATCCTTTGCATGACCTGTCGTTGCCATAGTAAATAGATGAAACCCACTAGCATGAGTAGGAGTTGTTTGAGCCCTGTTGTGCCTACTCATTCATGCTTGTTTGTCATGCCTGCTACTGCTTAGAGTTGAGTCAGGTCTGATTCATCGGGGATGAATCAGAGGTGTGTGAACATGTCCTACCATTGAGAGCTAAGTGTGTGAACACGATTTGGTAAAGGTAGAGGTGAGAGGCCATGTAGGAGTACATGGTGGGTTGTCTCATTGCAGCCGTCTTCAGGAACTGAGTTCTGTGTTTATGATCCATGACTAGTTACTACCACACATTGGGTTCCGGTAACTCGACCCCTCTCGACTTATTAATCAACATGATCTCTGTCCAGGAGTTGCAACTAGTTTCTGGTGTTTGTAGGTAGTGTTAGTAGTCTACCAAGTGGCACCCGGTACAGGTGGGCTTGGGACAGACTAGGCACAGTGGCACGGTGTACCAAGTGGCACCCGGATGGTGGGCTTGGGAACCCTGCTCACATCGTTTGGGGCCGTGAGCGACACCCCGGCCGGATCTCCTTGCAGATGGAACCCGAATAGGCGATAAACCTGGACGAGAGACTTGTGTGGTTAGTCAGGTCGTGGCTGACACCCTCGCTGGGCTTCCGCTTGAAGGTTGCCGAGTACATGTCGTGTAAACGGCGGTAAGTGGTGAGAGCGTGTGTGAAGAAGTACACCCCTGCAGGGTTAATATGATCTATTCGAATAGCCGTGTCCACGGAAAAGGACTTCTGGGTTGCCTGTACAGTTCATAGACAAGTGAAAGCGGATACTCTAAAATGCGCAAGATAAGCGTGAGTGCTATGGATGGCGTTCTCGTGAGGAGACGGGAGCGGATCCATAGTGGTGTATTGATATGGTGAATATGTGGACTCGTGTGCGCCACCTCAAAAGAGTTACTTGCAGTCGTAGTTCAGGATAGCCACCGAGTCAAAGCTGGCTTGCTGCAGTTAAACCCCACCATCCCTTTATTGATAATGATGCATATGTAGTTAGTTCTGATGTAAGTCTTGCTGGGTACATTTGTACTCATGTTTGCCTATTTTATGTTTTGCAGAGAGACTTCAGTCTCACTAGTAGTTCCACGTGGACTTCGACGTTTAGCTTGTTACCTCAGCTACGATCTTGTGCCCTCGGCAGGATCTGGTAGATAATCAGGCTTCTTAGCCTTTTTCATTTGTAGATGTCTGTACTCAGACATGTTAAGCTTCCGCTTGTGCTTGACTTGTTTGCTCTGAATGTTGGGTCATGAGACCCATGATTGTAATATCTCGCTCCCCGGAGCCTATTGAATAAATACTAGAGTCGTAGAGTCATGTTGTGATGCGGTGTTGTATTAGCACATATCGAGCATATTGTGTGTTTGTTATTGAAATGCTTGGTATGTGTGGGATCTGACAACCTAGTTGTTTATCCTTAGTAGCCTCTCTTACCGGGAAATGTCTCCTAGTGTCTCCACTGAGCCATGGTAGCTCGCTACTGCTCCGGAACACTTAGGCTGGCCGGCATGTGTCCTTCTTCGTTCATGTGTCTGTCCCTTCGGGGAAATGTCACGCGATGAATACCGGAGTCCTGCTAGCCCAGTGCTACAGCCTGGATTCACTCGCTGATGACCGACACGTTCGATGCTGGGTCATGGATGCCTGTCCCTGTAAGTTTGTGCCACTTTGGGTTTACGACTAGCCATGTCAGCCTGGGCTCCTTATCATATGGATGCTAGCGACACTATCATATACGTGTGCCAAAAGGTGCAAACGGTTCCGGGAAAAGGTAAGGCAACACCCGTGGGAATACCGTGCGTGAGGCCGCAAAGTGATATGAGGTGTTACATGCTAGATCGATGTGGCATTGAGTCGGGGTCCTGACACTACATATCCGGATATCCAAGCTTGCCTTACACGCAAAGGAGAGTCCCATCCGGACACGGGACGAAGTCTTCAATCTTGTATCTTCATAGTCCAACAGTCCGGCCAAAGTATATAGTCCGGCTGTCCGAGTACCCCTTAATCCAAGACTCCCTCACATATCACTAAGCATTTTGATCAAGCAAGCCATTAAGCAACACCTCATCCCCTTTTAATAGTATTGGCTTTCCTATAAACTCAATATGATCTTGGATCACTGAAATAGAAAATGAAGAGTCTTGAACTTTAGAGCTTGAGCCAATGTTTTGTCCTTAGCATTTTGAGGGGTCCACATTCCTAATCCACGCCATGCCAATCATTGAACTTCCCTGAAATATTTATCTTGAAATAGCATTAGTTCAATGAGCTATATGTTGTTAATCATTACCAAAACCACCCAGGGATAGTTGCACTTTCAATCTCCCCCTTATTGGTAATTGATGACAACATATAGATCAAAGCTTCGAAAAATGATGATAAGATTGAAATACATCATCGCTTTGAGAAGTATGTGATAAGAAAGACCTCCCCCTAAATTTGTGCATTATTTAGAACTGGCTTTGGACTGCAAATGCACAATCTGTTAGGATCATGGGTCACTCTTCCATGTCAAATACATCTTGGTGGAGCGCTCAAAATGATAACAATTGGAAATATGCACTCATCACGAAGCAAAGTGAATGATCATAAATGGATATAAGGGATAATATCATTCAAGCACACGTTAAAGTAGCATATGATCAAACACATGATCATCCAAGTATCTCACAAAATAACATAAAGTATCAAGCACACACACATTAAAGTTTCAACCAAATAAAGTGCAAAGAGAGACAAAAAGCACCACTCTCTCTCTCTCTCTCGAAGACTATGATCTATACATATTTCTCCCCCTTTGGCAACAAGTTACCAAAAAGTTAAAAATATGCATAGTGTTATGCATCTCTCAGGCTTGGTCTCCATGAGGTGGTGTAGTGATGACTCCTAGGACAAAGGCTTCTGTTGATGTAGCTGGAGCTGGTGGAGTGGCTGCTGGGGGTGGCACTGAAGCTGTGGCTGCTGGTGTAGAAGTGGTTGCTCTAGTATCATTAACAGGCACTGCATCAGACCTCTGACCTCTTGGCACATGCACTCGCTGGAAAACATCTGTTGTTGTCTTTCCCATCTTCTCCTCTGCTTCCTCCTGGAGCTGCTCTACTACTGACTGAATCTCAGTTAGTTTGACATCAAGATCATAGAACTTCTGCTCAATGATTCTCTCCAAACTCTCCTGATTTTGAGTCAGGGTGGCTAAGCCCTTCTGAATCCTCAAGGTGGATTCGATCATATATCCAAGTTGATCTTGTTTGCTCTTTAGGAACACCTGAGATGCCTCTTCAGCACTAGGCATCTTTGCAGCTTTCTCTGCCCTTGCGTTTTTCTCTCTTCTCATGTGCTTGCACTTAGGAAGGATCTTTCTCATCCATGACCACAGTGTTATCCTCAAAATCTGGTTTGAGAGGTAAATGATCCTTGTCCAACAAATAAGTGCTTGTGCCCATCTTGGAGTTGATGAGCACCTGAATCTGCGGAGCATACCTACAAGACCTGTTCTGCTCTGCTGTTGTCCTCTTGATTGTTTCCATAATCAGACTCATCACCTTGAACTTCTGAGGGACATCAAAAATGTGCAGCAAGTTCATGGAATGTCCTGCTATCATTCTGTGATGTCCAGACTTGGGCAAAAGGCTATGCCTCAGGATAGTCTTGATTGTAGGCAAACCAGACAACAGAAACTTCACTGAGCCCAACTTATGAGTCTCAAGGGCATCATCAGGAATTTCCTTGTACATACTTGCCATTGAGTTGTGATCTTTCTTCTTCTTGGCATACACACCCAAGTCATCCTCATGAGATGCTGGGGAATTTATCAACCTGGCCCATTCATCAAGAGTTGATTGGTACCTAGTACCTTCTGACATCCAAACAATCCTACTATCAGGATAGAAGTGAGCAGTGGAGTAGAATTGCATGATCAGCTCATCATTCCACTTAGTGAGCTTCTGGCCAACAAACTTGTCCACTCCACAAGCCTTGAAGCTATCATAGACACCTGGAAAGTGATCTTCATTCTCTCTGATGTAGGTCCAGTCAACCCATCTCATATCACAGACTATTGGCTTCTTGTCAAGCAGAATGGTCTCATCAAAGTCTTGTTGTTCCTTGGTGTGGAACCTGTAATCCACAGCAGTTCTCCTTCTCACAGCACATGGGTCACATTTCCTCCGAAGTCTCAGACTTGCATCCTTCCTGATGCTCATGTCCTCTGCCACTAGATGTGTGTCATTGTGGTCTAGGAACTTTGGCTTGAGCTTCCTTAGCACTTGGGCTTTAGCTTCTTCTTCTTGAGCTTCAGACACTGGGGCCTTGTTCTTCTCCTCAGCAGGGATGTTTCTTGTGCTCCTCTTGGGTGTAGACTTGGTGGCTCAAGCAGCAGCCTTGGGAGCAGGTTTGGGCTTAGGAGCAGCCCCTGACTTGATTGCATCTCCCATTAGCTTTTGTGCCTTAGGTGCTAGAGCAGCATCCTCTTCCTCTTCCTCTTCATCAGAAGATGGGTCTCTAGCCATAGTTGATTTTCCAAGAACCTTAGCAGTAGTGGCTCTTGCCCTCTTCTTCTTCTTGTCATTAACAGCCCCAAAATTGGGTTATCAATTTTTGTGCTGTTATTCCTTCCTGGCACTCATTTTCAAAATATTTCTCCTGAGTTTTGTTGATGACTCTGAGATTTCTTGTCATTTCCAACCTTTCAAAACTTGCTCACGACTTTTTCAGTGGGCAAGACCTCAATTGCATCATCTCAAATCCTCCCAAACCCTAATTTCAATTTTTTGGAATTTGAATGTGCCCTTTGTGATTACAAAGGAGCCATCATTTCCTTGATCTGTTGCTCACCCCATCTGTTCCTAGAGACTCTCTTATCCTTTTCAACCTTGGATATGCAAAAATATTGCCAAGTCCCATGCAATATTTTTGAATTATGATTTATTCCTTTTCTTGCCTTTCTGAGGAATAAAATCCAAAGGCATAGCTAGCCATCTCCTAAATTCATTTGGACTTGTGGAATTGATAATTATTTCTAACCCAAGCTATGGCAATTATATTGGCCATAATTAAATAAGGAAAATTGCCTTTTCTTATTTTATGCCAATATTGCATTTCTGCCATTTTCTAAAGGAACTACTATTTTTATAGCAGGGAAATTTGCACATAAATTGTGGAGCTTCTCCATGCTATATAATCACTAGTTCCATCTTGATCTCATGTTCCACAGATCAAAATTTGGGCACACGATCCAATGCAAGTTTCTGGCTTCTCTGAAATTTTGCAAAGGAAGTGCCCTTATTACTAATTCCTTTTGAGCTACAAATAGGTAGGGTTATTACTAATTCCATCCATCCTAGCTCCCTATGCAAGTTTTCAAAGTTTCTGACCAGATTGTCACTTTGTGAAGGAAGTACCTTCATAGAGTTTCCAAATGGTATGAAACTTTGCCATCCTCTCAAGTATCCCACATAATTAGCCTCCACCCAAATTCAGCTCATTTCATTGAGCTATCTGAGCACAGGAGCAATTCTTGATTTCTGTCAAAATTTTTAGTTTGTGAAGCAAGTATATTTTATATTGCTCCATTATGGCTGAAAATAATTCCAAGCCTTATCATATCCATATGACCCACTTACCCAAGAGGTTGGTTCATTTCCTGTAGCCAATATTTTTGGAATTTTCCCAAGCTTCTGGTCAAAAGTGATGCTTGTGAAGCAAGTACCAATTTGGCAAGTCCATTTGGTGTGATCTTTTTACAACATCTACTTATAACCAAATCATGAGGATTTGCCAAGTGAGTGCTTGTTCATCATCTAGTTTCTGGGCCAGAATTGGTAGTTGCACTGCAAGTATATTAAATCTGTGTCCTAATGATCTCATAATCACTAGGACCGTAGTCCTTGCTACCCTAAGCCTCCTAGACATCAATTTTACCTTTTACCCTCTCTGGTTTACTCTCTCAAGTGTGGCCAAGTTTGCAACAACAAACTTGTGGAGCTTGGTTTACTCAGCTCAATTTGTCACTGCCCGTTTCTTTACCGTAGTAACACCATCTCTACGAAGAACTACGTGGCAGACATGAGCTGGCATCAGTAAAAACTCCAGAGCGCGCCATGTCCGTTGTGATCACGATGGCAGCCAGCCAAAATGGTGGTCTAGCCAATGTTCTCGTCGGCAGTGCTGCTCCGACCATCTCTGGCCTCGCCATTAATGTCCTACAGCACCACCGCGGCGTCCTCTTCCCCCTGGACTTCTGGCCCCCTCCATTTTCTTCCTCGACGAGCCGTGCCAAAGGTCGAACAGTGCGCTACTGTGGCCATCGCCTTCTTCCACGCTTCTGTCTTCTTCTCCCTCTCCTCCGTGAGCGTTGCTCATCTCTGTGAGCCTCTGCACCGCATCTGCTTCCTCCTTGCCGCCTTCCCGCCACTTCCTGTGAGCCTTGGCCGCGCCTGCCGACACTGCGCCATCGCCGACGCGCGGAAACATCGCCCGCCGCATGCCACCTCCTCCCCTCCTTCCCGACTCTCCCCGTGGCTATAAATAGTGCCCCCGAGCTCTCTCTCGCAGTCCACCATCCCACCCCAAGCCTCTCCCTGAGCCCAGAGCCCCTCTTTGACCACCACCGTCATCATAGCCGCTGCCTCGGGTCTCGCCCGATTCCGGTGATCCTAAGCTCCCCTCGTCGTTCCTCCACCACCAATGCATCCCCCATGCTCCAGCGAGCCGCCCCGTGGCCTCGGCCCCTCCTTTTCCCCACCATAGCCCCTAGCTCACCGGAGGCCGAAGCCCTCCTTCGCCGCAGGCCCTGCTACTCCGGCTATGGCGCTCCTCGACGGCAGCCGACTCCACCCCGAGATGCGCCCCTCCCTGCTGAGCATCTGGGTAGGTCGGCCGTCGTGAGAGGTGGCCGGACTCGCCGGCTAGCGCCGTCGAGGCGGATGCCTCCCTTGCCCAGGCGCACGCTCACGCGAAAGGAAGAAGGAGGCGCTGACCTGGCCAGGCGGGCCCCGTGCCTTTCCCCAACCCCACCTGGCAGCGACCCTGGCGTCCGACCCCGCCTCTGCCGCGTTGACCGGTCCTTGCCAGCATGGATAAGTGGCGGCGCCTCACCACAAATCAATTTTCCCCGACCAAAAACATATTTCAGAAAAGACGTGTTCTGTTTAAACTGCCAGGGACCTGTTTGTAGAAGTATTTTTACAGACTAGTCCCTGAGCTTTAAATGTCCGTATCTTTTTACCCATAACTCCGAATTAGGTGATTCCAAAGCCCACGTATTTGTTTCGTCGAGCCCGTTCTGATGGAATCATTTTAATCATGTTTGCGCATTCTCAAAATGACCATTTTGCCCTTGCCCGCAAACAGCCCCTCCGAGAGAGAACTGTTTCCGGTAAATCTTTCCATGATCGTTTCACACTTCTTCCCGGAGTATTTGTCGGCCCCCAGGCAAGCCTACCACTTATCATGAGCCCCAAACTTGCATGTTGACTTTTTCCGGCAAATCATCGTGTGTGTGTAGTTGTAGTTGTTTCTTATTGTTTTCGTTTGCAGTCATTTCATTATGCCTATCATGCATGCTTGTGTTTTCATGATATCTCTTGCCATGCTAATTAGAATGTTGTTATTGATAATGCCATGTCACGACTCTACTTTATTTTCATGACATCGTTATAAAATGCTATGATGATTGTAATACACCGTGGATATGTTAGTACTTGGTATTGTCATGTTCTTTATGCTGTAGTTGTTCAATTGAGAAGCTTGATATTTTATTAAAGCATTTGTATGATGTATGCTAATTGTTGAATTAATGTTCATGATGATGGAGAAGGAAATAAAATGACTTAATAATAACAAACCTCCTCCGTCATCTATGGGATCGAGTCATAGTGCCACCGAATCGAACTTTTTCAGTGAAGCCACATTTGCCTTTATGGGAAGGCCTTAATGCGACCTATTTCCATGCCTCTCGCTGGTGCCTCCAATGAGGGAAGGTTATGGGCGTGCGCTACCCTGATCAGCTAGGCGGACATAAGCCTTGTGTGCCCGTTGTTGTTGTTATGGTACTGGGCCCCCGTTTGGGACTGTTTATGTTTGGCCACGATGGTGGACGTTGGTGTCTTTGATAGACACGGGGCCACCTAGGACTAGCCCAGTGTGGAGTGAGTCGGAGTGGCCGGGAGAGTGTCATGAGAGTAGGTTGGTTTCATCGGGATGCCGTTGGTCCACCCGAATGGGATGACGAGTCCATGGGTTCCATGGTGTGGGTACAGTGCGCTACCTCTGCAGAGTGTTTATAAACTCTATCAATAGCAACACAGTTCGTAGTAGGTCACACTATTGTGTCTTGGTCAAAATGGAGGATAAACCTGAAATAATTAAGTTGATGTGTAACAAATAATGTGATGACTTGGACTAGGAGATAGTCATGAGAAGTCACAGTGATGTTGATATGATCACGAGACGAGGTCTCAGTGAGTGTTGGAGACCAAGTGTTGGTCATGGTTGTGATCGCCAAAAATATCACCGTTTGGTAACCCGTTGAACCAAGTATGGTTCCGTTTATGATCCGTGAGTGATCACCGTTTTGGTTGTGAGGCAACTCGTTGATAAGAAAGTCAGAGGGACTCAGTGCACATGTTTCGTTGCATTGCATGAATAGTAAGTTGTTATTTGCATTTATAGAACCATGGTAGAACATGAGATGGTTGCATACAGTTAACCTGTTATGTCTACATTGGACATGATAGGTAGTTTATTTTCAGCATAGTTTCATGATGTCATGCAATGTTTCGATTGAGCTATTGCCATGTTTTGATATGCCATATTATGATCAAGATACTATGCTATGCCACGTTTTGTAGTTGCCTTATTAGAAGTAAGTTTGATATGCCATGCTTTGATATGCCATGTTATGATCAAGATGCTATGCTATGCCATGTTTTGTCGTTGCCTTATTATAAGTAAGTTTGATATGCCATGTTATTGCCATGCTAATAGATGCCATGATGTCGACACTTAGTTGATTTATGACTCTAGTTAAGATCATGCCATGCTTAGTATTTTGTTGAAGTAGGTGGTTGCATACGCTTGGTTCCTGCTTTGTCTTCTGCTTGTTTGGATGCTATGTATTTGGTTGTCTTGCAAGTACATTCAATGTACTAAGCTGGCGTGTCATGCCAGTTTTGTAGGTCGTTCACTTGTTCCATCGTGCTAGGCCGTAATCTTGCCAGTCCTGTGACTTGTGGAGCCCAACCAGAGTGATATGCTGCCAAGACTTCCGCCGCCATTTAAATAGACTTCCACTGTCATGTAAATAGCTTGAGGGCTATGCCAGAAGATTATATTCATCACTGATGTAATCATATACACATGTATTTGATGAATATTCTTGTACCTGGAATGCTGTATCATGGACATGTTGTGCGTCAGGTGTTATGCTGGGCTGACATGCGAAGGCCCCTGCTCCATGCAGATCGGGGTGCCACATGTCATCATCAGTTACCTCACCTTCATCAGGTTCTGTTGTGAACTTCATAGTTTGCCCTGTGGCAACCTTTCTTGGCTTGGAGGTTGGGATCCTCCTAGGAGGTGCCTTCTTATTCATGCCTGGCTCAGTGGATGCAGCAGTGCCAAATTCCTTCTTCACCACTCTCTTCTTTGAGGTGGCCTCATCTTCAGCTGCAACATAATCTTCATCTTCAGAATCTGAAGTTCTCTTCTTCCTTGCTCTAGTGGCTGCCTTGGGCAAGTTCCTAGGTGTGCTCCTGCTACCCTCATCATAGCTACTTGAGGGGCTAGTGCCCTCACTCAACTGCTCTTGTTGTTCAGATCTATTCTGGCTCTCACTCTGGTCAGACATCTTGGCACGCAACTGACAGCAAACCCTGTGAATAGATTATAGATGAGGTAGAGTAGATGAGCATCACAAAGTACAGAGGTTTTGCAAAACAAATGAGTCAAAAACTTAGTTTTAGTTTTCTACAGAAATGATCTCGGAGCTAACGAATTGACAAACTCGGTGATACCGAAGCAACAATTCACTTCAAAAAAAGACACATCCGTGACATTTTGGGCCGAACGAATTTTTTTTTTCTGTCATACAAATGACACTTCTACGACGATAATTGTGACAAAACCCGGTATCATCATAGATGTGGTGGGCTCCTACTTCTATGACAAAAAATCATGACAGAAAATGGGAATTTCGTCCTAGGCGGGCCGGACAACAGCTGCATGACATTCTTTGGGCCGTCCATGATGAAAAAAACCATGGTAGAAGCGAGGGGAGGAAAATTTCGGGGAGTTGCCGGTTATGATGGGAGGTCGGGGGCCGAGCGATGCGCGTTTCTCTCGTACACGTGCGAGGCGTTGGCTCTAAATGAACCCGAGTGAGGCGTTGGGCTCTAACTGAACCCGAACGATTGCACTGCAGGCTACGCATTACTGAACCTGAGCGATCGATCGATGGCTGTTAACTAAACTGGAGCGATTGCACTGCAGGCTACGCGTTACTGAACCTGAGCGATCGATCGACGGCTGTTAACTGAACCCGATGGAGCGATTCCTTTGCTACTGCTGCTAACTAAAGCCGATCGATTGGATGAACAGTGAGCGTTGCGGGAGGGTTTGGATGAACAATGAGCGGTGGCGTTGCCTCTGGATGAATAGGACCCTGTGGTGTGGAGGGCTGGATGAACAGTAGACAGTGGAGGGGTGGCCGTGAAGGGGAGGTTGAACAGGACCCCGTGGTGTGGAGGGCTGGATGAACAGTAGACAATGGAGGGCTGGATGAACAGTAGACGGTGGAGGGGTGGTTGAACAGTAGCCGGTGGAGTAGCGCGCGGTCGAGGCTGGATGAACAGGAGCCCGTGGAGGCTGGAGGAGGTCGACGGTAGCCTGTGGAGGCTGGAGGAGGTTGACGGTGGAGATGAACAGTATCCTGCGGAGTCCCCGTTTTGTGGTACGCCACACCCCTCCCGATGAACAAGACCCCCGTTTCGACCGTAGGAGGTCCGTTTCCTCCGTTTTGCGGTATGCCACACCCCTCCCGATGAACAGGACCCCCGTTTCGACCGTAGGAGGTCCGTTTCCTCCGTTTTGTGGTACGCCACACCCCTCCCGATCAACAGGACCCCCGTTTCGACCGTAGGAGGTCCGTTTCCTCCGTTTTGTGATATGCCACACCCCTCCCGATCAACAGGACCCTGTTCCGAATGTAGGAGGTCCATTTCCTCCGTTCTGCGGTACGCCAGGCCTTGTTTCCGTCGCCTGTTCCGTCCAAGCCGGTTGGCTCCCACTCGTTCCGTTGCCTCCCGATGAACACGACGCATTCCGTTGCCTCCCCATGAACATGACGCATTCCGTTGCCTCCCCATGAACAGGACGCATTCCGTTGCCTCCCCATGAACACGAGCCCTCGCCGTACGTATGCGCGACTAGGCGTTCGATACCCCGCTCGTATGTATACATACATGGCCGTATTTTCTTTCTTGCACCCTGGCCGTTGTACATACGTGTACATGCTATGTACGCGCCTCTACTACGACACGTGTGCGCCTCTACTATGACACGTGCGTGCCTCTACATCGACCAGTATGTAGGTACACGTTCGCGACAAGTATGAAAACACTACGTATGCTTCGACCAGGTGGGTCCCGACTGTCAGGCACTTCCTTGCCTGCGAAGATGTAGCTGGTGGGTCCCAGCAGTCAGGGGGGTGAATTGTTTTTTTGCCCGGACGCACTTCCTTGCGTGCGAAGGTGTAGGTGCTGGGTCCCAGCAGTTAGGGGGGCGAATCGTTTTTTTTGCCCGGACGCACTTCCTTGCATGCGAAGGTGTAGCTGCTGGGTCCCAGCAGTCAGGGGGGCGAATTGGTTTTTTTTGCCCGGACCAACTTACTTGCGTGCGAAGGTGTAGCTGGTGGTTCCCAGCAGTCGAGGGGTGAATCGGTTTTTTTTCGGATGTAGCTGGTGGGTACCAGTTGTCAGGGGGCGAATTGTTTTTTTTTCGGACGCACTTCCTTGCGTGCGAAGATGTAGCTCGTGAGTCCCAGCAGTCAGGGGCCGAATCATTTTTTTGCGAAATACGGTGGCCCGTCCGGTGGGTCCCCGCTGTCAGGTGGAGGAATAATTATTTTGCGCGTAATAAGGAGGCACTTCCTTGCGGCTGCCGTGGACCCTGTTGTCAGCCTCTCCACGTACAGTCCACGTCTGATGGAAGTCGTTCCTTGACCACATTTACCATGCCGCACCGAGAGCACCACGGCGGTGGACGACGGCGAGGCCTAGGAAGGGGACGACGCGGAGCCGGGAAAGACGTGACAGTGGATGCACACGCAGAGAGGAGTGCGAGGGTTCACTGGTTCGGCTACGCTGCCGTCACCGCAGAATAACAGGGGGTGTGGGTGAGTGGATGGATGGCCTAGCTAGCGGTGGGAGTAGTAGGGGGCGGTGAGGCCTCCGCGGCAGTATAGCCGGCCACGGGAGGCAGGAGGAGGCGGCATGACCGGCGCTGCTTCAGGCGGCTGGAGCAAGAAGACCAGAGGTTGAAGAAGCACGGCGGCCATTGGATTGACATCGTACGGTCACTGTAGCTAGAATCATTTATATTGACTAAGTTGATAAAGCCCTTGGTACGTCAACTTAGTAGGCCCACAGGTCAACTTCCGAAACGGTGTGCCACAGATGTCGGGGGGAGGAATCATTTTTTGGGCGGGTTAAGCTAGAATATCCGAGATTGAAGAAGAAGCACGGCATCCGTTGGATGGACATCCAACAGCCACTGCTGCTAGAACGGTGTGTTGACTATAAGTTGACAAAGCCTTGCATACGCGTCAACTCTGTTTTTTAGGGGACGCGTCAACTTAGTAAGTCCAGAAGTGTGTGGCAGAGAACTTATAGCCCATTTGAGATTTGTAAGAATGTGTAGCCCATTTTTGAATTCTAATGGAATTTACTACATCCCATTTATAGTTTGTTAAAAGTACAGCCCATTTCAACCAACCGTTCAAACAGAATTCAATAAAACTTCCCACATTTTGATGGGATACGAATATTTTTTTATCCCAAAATTTCTAGTCAGATTAAATACAATTTCAATATAAATTTATATTATGTAAAAATCCAACGAAACATTGCGCTCGCAACAATTAATGAAATTAGAATTTTCAATATTCCAAAAATAATATTTTATAAAGTAATCACTGTTTGGTGCATTTTTTTATAGTTACTACCCAGTTTTTATAGTTACATCCCATTTATTATTTCTTAAATCCCATTTTCTTGTTAAGCCTAATGCATCCCTCCTAGGAAAGACTTGCAGCCCAGCGGGGTGGAGAATAATAACTTGACCTTGCCTGGGTATTCCTAAAAAAAGTATAGCTGGGCTAGCCATTTTCAGCTTGAAAAATAATAATATCTGGGCTGGATATCTGGCCTGGGTTAGACGGGCCACAGCCCGCCCTGTTAATACCTGCAGCGATGTTTTCGTTGTTGTTCAGAGAAGAAAAATTAATATATGGGGTAAACATCGAAAAACTCTGCAGTGCTCACACCTCAAAAACACAAATACTCCTCGAGCTGCTTGGTCCCAGCTGTCGGCCGCTTCTTGTGCAATTCTCTCGTTTATTGACTACTCCCTCCTTTCCGGTATATAATGCTCAATTCAAAAATCTCACCAATCAAGGTAGATGGCGAGTGGTGGAATACTTTTTGTAGTTTTGCAAAAGCACCTAATTAATGCTCTTGTTATCCTCAAAAAATTATGTTTATCAATGCATTAAAGGCAATGCATGCATGCATAAAGTACATGCATTGGTCAATTTTATCTTAATACTTGCATGCAATGATTTAATGCACCTTGGAATCTGAACATGTGATGGAAGATAACCAAATTGAGCCTTATAAAATGGAAAAACTAAAATTTTAAGATAAGCCCTATAAACCGGAAAGGAGGGAGTACATAGGTTGACAATGGTGTGGGACCGTGATGTAAGGAAACCAGGAGGAAGCAAAATAAATTATATATATATATATAATAAGCAGGCACTTGAGTATGTGAGGCTATGGACCTGGTGGGTCCCCTTGTCATCCTATCCAAGTAAAGTCATCTCCTCGCCCGCGCGCGCTTTTCGCCCGAAACAGTCAGCGCCGGCCGCCCCGCTTCCCGGTGCAGGCGATTGCTCCGCCTTCAAACGACACAAGTGTCGTCCGTCCATCCATCTGCCGCACACATTAATGATACGCGGTTGCCGAGGTGGCTACTCTGGCGCCATACGTCTGTCCCTCCAGCCGCCCACCATTGCTATATAAACTGCTGCGCCGGCCATAGCCGCAGTCATCCGCATCCATTCCCTTTCTCCTGTCCACACCACTACTACCTGCCATGGCTTCCTCACGCTCGAGCGCTCTTCGGGACGGGTGGATGACGGACCACAAGGAGATGGCAGCCATTGCTTCCGACCGGCTGGCTGACAGGCAGCCGGAGGACGAAGATGTCCCAATGGAGAACATGGTAGTCGATGATCCGGCGCCAACCCCCTCCTCTGCGCCATCCTCGCTGGTGCATTGCACCATGACCATCGGCGAGGTCCGTGCCCAATATATTGACAGGGTGAGCCAGATGCGTGAGGAGCCGCTCCGGGAGGCGCAGGCCGACACCGCCTACAACCACCATCTCCTCCAGGAGCACCTGCAGGCGGAGGAGCAGATCGCCGCGGAGCGGGCGGAGCAGTAGGCACTGCTCGACCCGCAAGGGCCGCCTCGAGTGCTGGTGGTACCGCATGCGGGTGGCGGAGGCTGCGCTGCCTACAAAGAGGCTAGCAAAGAGGGCGATGAAGCGGGCGAGGCGCTGTTTGGCGAGACCGAGGACGAGGCAGAGGACAATGCCGGCTCCGATGAGTCCCCGCTACGCTGGCGTCAATGACGCCCCGCTCCGCCGAGGCCCTGCGGCGCCAACAACGAGGCAGAGGACACCGTCGGCTCCGCCGAGGCCCCGCAGCGCCAACAACAAGGCAGAGGACACCGCCGGCTCCACCGAGGCCCCACCCCGCCAACAACAAGGAATAGGACATCGCCGGCTTAGCCGAGGCCCCACCTTTCCAGCAACGTGGGGGAGGATTTCCACCGCTCCGTTGAGGCGCCGCCCGCTGGCAACGAGACAGAGGACATCGTCGGCTCCGCTGAGGCCCCGCCCCGCTGCCAACGAGGCCGCGCCACACAGAAAATGAGGAAGAGTAGAACACGGTAGGTCGCCGCCGCTCGGGTCCAAGTAAGGCCACCGCTGCTACCCTCCGTTTGAAGCCAAGCTAGGCGGGTTGACCATTGACGGCCGGTTAGCTTCTTGGCGGCGATGTGGAGTTGGAGAGCTACGCTGGAGAAGAACGCTGCTTCTACTTAACTGCTGGTGCAGTTGGCTGACTATCATGTGGGCCCAACAGGCCACATGTCAGTTACGCCACTGCACCTCCAGTTAAGTCACTGAAGCTTCTGTTCGGCTCAGCGGGACACAGGTGGGTAGCTTCGATTAATTTATTATACCTCCAGGGCACCCCTTTTTAGTTTTTTTAGAAAAGGAGGATGACCCCGGCCTCTGCATCTGGGAGATGCATGCGGCCACAAACACCCCCTTTTAGTTGAATAATGTATGAAATGTAATGAAATCCGGCATGTTTATATGAAATCTGACCGTGTATGAATGAACTTATTTCGATTAGTTCGAATTCCTGTATCACTGGCATTGGATGAACATGCAAAACAATACGTACTAGAATTATTCCTAGGGTGATCACCACGTTTGCAGCAGTTTCACATGTACTCCCTCCGGTCCTTTCTAGTCTACATACAAGTTTTGTCTGCAGTCAAAGTATCTCTACTTTGACCAATATTATACCAAAAAGTATGCACTTTCACAATGTCCGAAGTAAAAAGGAACAGAAGGAGTACAAAGAGTTTGAGCAGCTCTTTAGTGTTTCTGTACATTGCAATCAAACACACAGGCCTGACAATTCATAGAGAACATTCAAAACAATCGATGATTATGCATCTCAGCGACTCATATGTCAGAGGCAATATTTACTTCACAACTAAAGAATAAAGAAAAAATTGATCGCCGCTGCTGATAGCAAAGGGCGTCCCATTCGAAAATATCAAACGCATATCTTGCTAAAATCAATGAGCAAAATTTGACAAGGTTGTCCCATTCCAAAATATCAAATGCCTATGATTGTGGAATGGGAAGGGTTTGCCATCAGTTCGAACATTGACATGGCACCTCGTGCTAAATAAACCAGTTGTTCTTTTTGTGCAGTTCCACCAAAATCAACCAAATTCGTGGGTAGCTTGTATGATTTCGCCCTTATATGTTGCAACGCCTTGAACTTATGGGCACCTCCTTTATTGTGGTGGAATTGAATGATTCGATGTATTCATGAACATTTTGTGCAGTTCCCGTTGAAATCAAGTTGAGCACCCCTGTTTGCACTAATACAAAAAGTGATTAGTATAAAGCAAATTGTACTATGAATTGAATGTTTCAACAGGCACATACATGGTCCATGTAGAGCACACTTTTCGAAAAATGGAACTCACCAGAAAGAATCCTAGAACAACATTGTACTCGTGCATCATAGCAAAAAGATGGAGATTTGTCAGTCCTTCTGAGCTGAAGTTAGTTTGGTCTTGCGGGGAGTAATGTAACCATCCTTTAACTACTCCTTCTGATGAGAAGATAGACAGGGCTTCTTCATCCTGGCATAATCAGAACTAGTCACTTCACGTACTCCATATTCTTCTTCAGAGGAAGATGATCCCTATTTGCTCGAAAAAAATGAAAGGAAATATTTAAAACAGCACAGATGAAGCACTTCTCAAGGACAATACCACTTTTTCATGATAGTATCTAAATAGTAGCACAACACTAATAGAGATGACAAAGCTCAGTCATATGGATGAAATCAGTGGGTGAGTACCAACATTGGTCAGGAGGCTGATTGTGTAGAGCATATAGATGAAGCACTTCTCCAGAACCATCTGTTGCTATCTATGGGGTGGCCATGCTTACTATATACTCCTCGATTAGTTTAATGTTTCCAACATCTTCTTGTGCAGTTCCACTAAAATATATGGTATCTTCAAAGAAGATCCCTGTTTGCACAAGTAGAGATAATTACGTATGGCATCAAATCAGTGGCAAAACAATTGCTCGGTCCAGCCATAACAATAAATTAAGATGCAAAACTATATCATTACTTGTGTCATCACAGTTCCAGTGCTTCATTACAGCACCAGGAGTTGATTTTTGTTTTTCTTCCGCTTGTTCTTCCCCTTCATCACTTGGTTCAATAACAGACAAGCTTCGCCTTCAATGTAAGATTTGGCACGTCAATTAGGGAGCACAAGTATAGTACTAAACTTAATTTTCTGATGAAAGTGGCAAAATACATGCCAGCAGTTGTGAAATATACTTATCTTACCTCAATGAGATATTACGGTGCACATACAGATTGGAAGTCTTGTCTCCATTTGTGCAGTTCACTAAAATCAAGCAACATTATCGCACAAGTAGCCCAACATATGAAAGCACACTGCAGAATCATGTGAAAGAAGGCTAGTACTGACCTCTCATGATGCGGAATTCAAACAACTCACAAGAAGAAGATCTAAACCAAATTCGCCTTAACGGATAGGAAGTAAGATCTCCTCTTGTGCAGTTCCACTAAGATCAAGCAATCAAGCAACATTGTCGGGGTGACATTTTGCTTGAACTACACAAAACACTCTTAAAACAAAAGTGTTTTGTGCAGTGCAACAAAAGGTCACAATGGCAACGAGGTGAAGTAGATAACCCTGTTTACACAGAGGTGCAAAGGAAACAATTAGTGGTCAATAACGGTGGATGACACAGAAGCCAACAAAAAGAAGCATCTACCTTATCTAAATGGGAAAGAAAGCAAGACAGTAGCATTTCTCAAACGGTGGCATTGATTAATATTAACATAGAGATTATATTAACAATAAAATTCGTTAAACATGTAATTTGCTTTTAACTGTGGCATTGCATCAATTTTCCAGCGGCATTATTAGAGGGTGTTTGTTTACAGGGACATTTTGGTGTAGGGACTAAAAAAACTCCGTGTCAGTCACATCTAAACCAAACAGGAGGGACTTTTCGGGACTAAAAGTGGGCATTTGGGACTAAAGAAAGAAGACCCTGAGGGAGTCTTTTTGGGACTTTTTCCAACAGTTGCCCCTGCCACGCATCGCACCTTGTTTCTATTAGTTCATTACTAGGGGTAAATGGTCTTTTATCATGTCATTTAATACCTCTAGTCCATGTTTAGTCCCTGGAACCAAGCAGGTAGGGACTAAGGAGTTTTTAACCAAACAGGGCCTTAGATTAACAACAGCTAATGAGTTGCACGGGACAGTGGACGCACCAGCACCATGTGCATCTACCGATGTACTGTGGTCATGCACAGTCTGTTGCAACAAAGAACAAACAACCAAGGAGCATATTTGTGTTGGTCCCAGTTTTGTTATCTTTAGACACCTTTCCCTATGTGAGTGCAGCAAATCTAGTCCTGCTCAAACTCTACGGCCTTGTCCCTTCCTTTCCTTTTTGAACTAGTACTTTTGCCCCTTCCTTTCCTCTTTGAACCACGTCCTAGATTTATGCGATACAACTTTCCCCACTAGTTTCCCCCATTCCTTTCCTCTTTGAACCACGTCCTAGATTCATGCTATACAACTTTCCCCCTTCATTTCCTCTTTGAACCACGTCCTAGATTCATGCTATATACAACTTTTCCCACTACTTTCCCCCACTCCTTTCCTCTTTGAACCACGTCCTAGATTCATGGTATACATGCAGCTAGAGCAATGCATGTGGAGTAAGTAAAATATACCTTAAGGTTCTTGGGGCGTGGTTCAGTGGGCGACGGGACGGTGGCGCAGAAGAAGGGGTCGGAGGCCCTCACGTGCCGCTGCTGGGTGGAAAGTGAACAACAGAGCTGGTAGTGGATTCCCTCCCTTGCTGACGGCGACAGCGTTAAGCCTCCTTCCCTTCCCGGCAGACGGATCCTGCCGGTTCTTTGAGCAGCAGTGAGGGGAGAGAGAGACTAACGAAGTCTTGTTTAGATCTCGAGAGGGCGAGAGAGTGTGAAGAGAGCAACTACAAGCGCTGAGGCTCCAGCGGGAGAGGGCGAGAGAGTGTGAAGAGAGCATCTACAAGTGCTGAGGCTCCAGCGTGTATATATATATATACTAGAGAGAGAGTGTGAAGCATGCAAACCCTAGAAAACATTTTGACCAGTCAAAGAATCCTCCTGGCAAAAATTATGCTCAAGTGTAGTTATCGAACCCGAGACCTCAAGTTTGATGAGCGAACAGGCTAACCAGCTACACAACCCTCCCGTTATGTTCAACGAGAGGAAAATAACCTTTTATTCATTCCTGCATTTGTGTGACAGGCATGCCATGTTTTTGTGTGTGTGTGTGGGAGTCATTAGGATTTCAATCATAATCGTGTCATGTGGCTTTGGTGGTAAGACTATCCACAGTGGTGCAGAAATAATGCAGCCTTAGTCACCTTACCTCTCTCCACGTAGTACGTTGGGTCCCACCAGTCAGAGGGTGAAACAAACAAATTAATAAGAAAAATTAAAAGCGCCAGCGGTGTATCTTACTACCTCACACATCTCGCTACTGCTCGGGAACACTGTCCAATTGATCCCTCTGTTCGCTCACGTACTATTTTAAGTGAATCCTTATTATAACATGCACACAAATTTTGGGCACTTGTATTCGACTTAAGTCAGTGTGCCACGGTATCTCGTATACTTACTACTCCCTCCGTCTAGGTGTAATAAGTCACGTTAGAAGGTGCAACGGGACCAAGGTGCGTGCATGTGCGTGTGTGTGTTTAACAACATTTGTGTGTTAGAGAGTGCGACAGATCGACCTACTCCTATAGAGATATGGTGTGTAGTGTACGATTTTAGCCGCGAGAGTCGGTGCATCCTCTCGTTTCCGGGCGTGTCCGGTAGGGACATGCGGACAGCTGCCACGCCCGCTCCTGACCAGCCTGGCCCACCCAAAGCCCCTCCATCGCCCGCGCCCGCTTCCCACCCGAAACGGTCAGCACCGCTCCAAAGAATCGGTGCCGCATTCATGCCCGGGCAGAGCGGACGCGGCCTCTTACTGGCGCAAGAGTGATGGTTGCTTCATCCGTCCAACTTACTGCTGGGTCTATGTGATTTGACGGCTCACACTTTCGGCATTGGTCTTTATTACTGAAGTGGTAGGACTGCTGGATGTCCCACACTTTCGGTGAAAGGAGGTAGTAGATTACAATTTTCTCCATTCTTACAGCGGAGGAGTGCAAGAGCAGTGAAAACACGCAGGCTCAGTGATTACATGGCCCAACACACACTATCACCGTGCGATACCTAACTCTTTACATAGTACTCCGTTCGTTCCTAAATATTACTATATGAGTCCCCGTGCGTTGCCGCGGAACAGCGGTATATCTCTCTGTGCAAAATTATCGATTTCACAGAACTAAAAAAAATCTATAACCGCATGACAAATGTGGTAGCCAAACTAAATAAACTCCCATCATCATTTAGATCATCCCATGTAAGGAAAAAGAATCAGCCAACTCCTACTGCATAATGGGATTATATTTTTCTTTTTGACATGTTAATGGGACTTAAAAGCTCACTTACATGCATGCTACCGGTGCATGCTTGCATGTAGACATGTTGATGTGATTTAAAACCCACTCACATGCATGTGCCACGGTATTTCTGCATGCTTGCATGTGGCTTAGTGCGGAGCCTCTCAACCTCTAGATTAGACGGCTATTATGACTGATTTACTTCATCTAACGACTACGTCAATTTTGATGACGTGGCTCAAGGAGAGGATAGAGAATTCCTAGTAGTGGGGGCTAGCTATTACTAGTAGATAAGTCTTTGTAAAGATTCCACTAGGTGAACTACATACGGAACAAAATGAATGAATCTACACTTAAAATGCATCTATATACATCCGCATGTGGTTAATGGTGAAATCTCTACAAAGACTTACATTTCGGAATGGAGGAAGTACTAGTATAGTACTAGTACGTACTGTAATTTATCAGCGAGATAAATTTGTACAATGCTATGAAGCTTCCAGCTCCTGTTACATGTATCTTGCGTGCAAGGTTGCCTGTTGCAACATTTCATCAAATACAAAGGAGACTAACATGCATGCTGTTGCATCTCAATGATTGACAGATCATAGCAAATATGTACTCCCTCCGTTCCAAAATAAGTGTCTCAACTTTGTGCAAACTTTAGTACAAAGTTGTACTACTACTAAAGTTGACACTTATTTAGGAACAGAGGCAGCTAAAGAAACAAACGATCCATGCAGTCCCTAGCCCTTGAACCGTGAACCCTTACCGGGCTTCAATTTGCTGGCAACGTTCGAGCTTCCTAATAAATGAAGTTTGCAACCTTTTGACCATCGGATCATTTTGTGCAGTTTCACCAAAATCGAGATGAGCATCCCTGTGGCAAAGAAATTGAAGAAGCGTGATTAGAATAAGATTACTAGGACTAGTTGATGAGACATAAACTCATCACAAATACAATACGTAGAAGCCAGTAGAGGTATCAGGTATGTGCGGCGCAAAGAAGTAGAGAAATATACACAAGGAGTGATGTGGGCAGCTGGAGCAGTGGTGCAAGCCGGCTGTAAAGGGAGTTGTACCTGAAGTACGTAGCTCAACCTTGAGGAGGGCGGCGGGAGGCGGCAACTGCCCACGTCGCGGTAGTGAGCAAGGGACGAAGGCAACCTTACCGGCTTTGTGAGAGAGAACGGCGGGTACCCCTGATCGGGACGTGCCGACAGTGGGTTTTCGTCGTCGGCCACGGCCACCGCATCTACACTAAGCTTCCACCCCTTCCCCAAGCGGACGTGATCCACCGGGATGTTAGAGATGTGGCCACAGTCGTTTTGTGTGAGAGAGTGTGAAGAGAGCAACCCCAGCAAACAACCGTGTAGGCTGGCCCGTCCTGACTATGTATATAGTGGAGCGGTTTCCTTTTCTCTCCATATGAACCTATCATATTGCGTATGTGCCACTGAAGAAAATATATATATTTATAAATTACGCGGCACCTACTACTCGTTCTCCTATAACCTTGCGCTTGGCATCTCCAAAATATTAACCTTGTGATTGGCTCTTTGCCTCTTCGGGAAGTTGAGCAATAATGGTAGCGCAGTATATATCGTTCTGGCTATATGAGACCGAATGAATTGATGGACGTCCACCACGTGGGCGAGGGTCGAGGGGCGAGGGAGAGTTCTACTAAATACGGAGCAAAATGAGTGAATGTACACTCTAAAATATGTCTATATACATCAGTATTTGGAGTATGTACTAGTAGTTCATATTGAAATCTACTAAAGGACATATATATTCCAAACAATATGATATAATCTCTATAACCAAGGTAGTAGGGACGAGGAGTAAACGGAGGGAGTAGTAAATTTTTCTCCTCGTCCAGCGAGCCACCGCGCAACTCCGCCTATGTTGTCTCAACATAACCGGTCCCAAGCCCGGGTATAGGAGGAGGGTTGTGATAGGCTTGGCGAGCCAACGTAAAAACTCAGCCACTCTTATGGAGATGAAACCCAAAAGATTTTCGTTGGGGCGTAACCCTCTCAGCGACGC
Organism: Triticum aestivum; assembly: GCF_018294505.1. Classification (NCBI taxonomy): domain Eukaryota; kingdom Viridiplantae; phylum Streptophyta; class Magnoliopsida; order Poales; family Poaceae; genus Triticum; species Triticum aestivum. The sequence goes on from NC_057810.1 coordinate 256,070,086, forward strand.
GCCACATCGGAACCTGGGTGTGGTGGAAAATGGGCAAGGGCCGGGCCGTCACCCCCTAGGTGGCGCGCCGTATCTTGATCCGGATACGGTGGCAAGTGAGTGAGGATCGGGTCGTCACATCCTTAGTGGCGCGCTACATCGGCGCCCGGATGAAGTGCAAAATGAGAAAGGGTCTTCGCATTTGACTCGATGAGTGCGAAGGGTAAGGAAGCTAGCCGAGCCTAGGAGGATTCGCTTAGGTAGCTAGAACGTAGGGTCTCTGACAGGGAAGCTTCGGGAGCTAGTTGATGCAGCGGTGAGGAGAGGTGTTGATATCCTTTGCGTCCAAGAAACCAAATGGAGAGGACAGAAGGCGAAGGAGGTGGAGGATACCGGCTTCAAGCTATGGTACACGGGGACGGCTGCAAACAGAAATGGCGTAGGCATCTTGATCGACAAGAGCCTCAAATATGAAGTAGTAGACGTCAAGAGACGTGGGGACCGGATTATCCTGGTCAAGCTGGTAGTTGAGGACTTGGTTCTCAATGTTATCAGCGCGTATGTCCCGCAAGTAGGCCACAATGAGAACACCAAGAGGGAGTTCTGGAAGGCCTGGAAGACATGGTTAGGAGTGTACCTATTGGTGAGAAGCTCTTCATAGGAGGAGACCTCAATGGCCACGTGGGTACATCTTACACAGGTTTTGAAGGGGCGCATGGGGGCTTTGGCTATGGCATCAGGAATCAAGAAGGAGAAGATGTCTTAAGCTTTGCTCTAGCCTACAACATGATTGTAGCCAACACCCTCTTTAGAAAGAGAGAATCACATCTGGTGACTTTTAGTAGTGGCCAACACTCTAGCCAGATTGATTTCATCCTCTCGAGAAGGGAACATAGGCGTGCGTGCCTAGACTGTAAGGTGATACCTGGAGAGAGTGTTGTACCCCAGCATAAGCTGGTGGTTGCTGACTTCCGCTTTCGGATTCGTGTCCAGCGGGATAAGCGGGCTAAAGTCGCTAGAACGAAGTGGTGGAAGCTCAAGGGGGAGGTAGCTCAGGCATTCAAGGAGAGGGCCATTAAGGAGGGCCCTTGGGAGGAAGGAGGGGATGCGGACAATGTGTGGATGAAGATGGCGACTTGCATTCGTAAAGTGGCCTCAGAGGAGTTTGCAGTGTCCAGGGGAAGGAGAAGCGAAGATAAGGATACCTGGTGGTGGAATGATGATGTCCAGAAGGCGATGAAAGAGAAGAAAGATTGCTTTAGATGCCTATACCTGGATAGAAGTGCACACAACATAGAGAAGTACAAGATGGCGAAGAAGGCCGCAAAGCGAGCTGTTGGTGAAGCAAGGGGTCGGGCGTATGAGGATCTCTACCAACGGTTAGGCATGAAGGAAGGCGAAAGGGACATCTATAAGATGGCCAAGATCCGAGAGAGGAAGACGAGGGATATTGGCCATGTCAAATGCATCAAGGACGGAGCAGTCGAACTCTTGGTGAAGGACGAGGAGATTAAGCATAGATGGCGGGAGTACTTCGACAAGTTGTTCAATGGGGAGAATGAAAGCTCTACCATTGAACTGGACGACTCTTTTGATGAGACCAGCATGCGTTTTGTGCGTCAAATCCAGGAGTCTGAGGTCAAGGAGGCTTTAAAAAGGATGAAGGGAGGCAAGGCGATGGGCCCGGATTGTATCCCCATTGAGGTGTGGAAAGGTCTCGGGGACATAGCGATAGTATGGCTAACCAGGCTTTTCAATCTCATTTTTCGGGCAAACAAGATGCCAGAAGAATGGAGACGGAGTATATTAGTACCAATCTTCAAGAACAAGGGGGATGTTCAGAGTTGTACTAATTACCGTGGAATTAAGCTGATGAGCCATACAATGAAGTTATGGGAGAGAGTCAGTGAGCACCGCTTAAGAAGAATGACAAGCGTGACCAAAAACCAGTTTGGTTTCATGCCTGGGAGGTCGACCATGGAAGCCATTTTCTTGGTACGACAGCTTATGGAGAGATATAGGGAGCAAAAGAAGGACTTGCATATGGTGTTCATTGACTTGGAGAAGGCCTATGATAAGATACCGCGGAATGTCATGTGGTGGGCCTTGGAGAAACACAAAGTCCCAGAAAGTACATTACCCTCATCAAGGACATGTACGATAATGTTGTGACAAGTGTTCGAACAAGTGATGTCGACACTGATGACTTCCCGATTAAGATAGGACTGCATCAGGTGTCAGCTTTGAGCCCTTATCTTTTTGCATTGGTGATGGATGAGGTCACAAGGGATATACAAGGAGATATCCCATGGTGTATGCTCTTTGCGGATGATGTGGTGCTAGTTGACGATAGTCGAGCGGGGGTAAATAGGAAGTTAGAGTTATGGAGACAAACCTTGGAATCGAAAAGGTTTAGGCTTAGTAGGACTAAAACCGAGTACATGATGTGCGGTTTCAGTACTACTAGGTGTGAGGAGGAGGAGGTTAGCCTTGATGGTCAGGTGGTACCTCGGAAGGACACCTTTCAGTATTTGGGGTCAATGCTGCAGGAGGATGGGGGTATTGATGAAGATGTGAACCATCGGATCAAAGCCGGATGGATGAAGTGGCGCCAAGCTTCTGGAATTCTCTGTGACAAGAGAGTGCCACAAAAGCTAAAAGGCAAGTTCTATGGGACGGCGGTTCAACCCGCAATGTTGTATGGCGCTGAGTGTTGGCCGACTAAAAGGCGACATGTTCAACAGTTAGGTGTGGCGGAGATGCGTATGTTGAGATGGATGTGTGGCCACACGAGGAAGGATCAAGTCCGGAATGATGATATACGAGATAGAGTTGGGGTAGCACCAATTGAAGAGAAGCTTGTCCAACATCATCTGAGATGGTTTGGGCATATCCAGCGCAGGCCTCCAGAAGCTCCAGTGCATAGCGGATGGCTAAAGCGTGCGGAGAATGTCAAGAGAGGGCGGGGTAGACCGAATTTGACATGGGAGGAGTCCGTTAAGAGAGACCTGAAGGATTGGGGTATCACCAAAGAGCTAGCTATGGACAGGGGTGCATGGAAGCTTGCTATCCATGTGCCAGAGCCATGAGTTGGTTGGGAGATCTTATGGGTTTCACCTCTAGCCTACCCCAACTTGCTTGGGACTAAAGGCTTTGTTGTTGTTGTTGTTGTTGTTGTTGTCCAGCGAGCCACCGCGCGCATGGGCGAGGGAGGAGCAAGCTTCACCTCATCCTGCGAGCCACCACGCCCGTGGGCGGGGGAGACGGCGTACTAAGCAAGCTTCTCCTCGTTCTGCGAGTTGACGGGACACATCAAAAGTACTCCAGTGTATAGAGCCTTGCCTCTAAGGTAGGCCCCACATGGTTTGCCTCTTCTTTTAATTTAACATAACGCCTCAAGTCGCAATTTGTTTGTTCACCCGTGGTAGACGATCCTCCCTCCACCTAGTGGACAACCAGTACATGTGCCAAATTACCACGTGGGCTGCCTTTTTCGTACAGAAATGAGCTCCACCGTGTACCCGCACGGGTGTGGTTCGGAAAGAGACGGGAGTACGTGCGCCGTGCATGTAGCTCTTCTCTTCGTGCACGTCCCCCACCTACGTGGGTGTGTGTGAGAGATACAAACCGCGTTCGTGAGTGTTTTTTGTTTTGTGGTGGGGGTGGGGGTGGGGTGGGGGTTGATTTCACGAATTATTTGTGGGAATAAGTGTCGATGACATCTCAAACAAAATTTTGCATGCAATGTGTGTGAAATGGAGGCCTATCCATATCATACATAGAGGGTCAGGCAATCCACGAGAAGAGAGGGAGGGGTCATAGCTATCGATAGAGTCGAAGAGAGGATCAAGTGGGTGGGTGCGAGATCGATGAAGAGAGCCATTGAAATTGTGTGTGTGTGTGTGTGTGCAAGTCAAAGATATACGGCGACTGGCCTACCAGAATGTTAGAGGGCACATGTCAAGTTTGTGTGTGGCAGGGAGACATGACTAGAGCGCTTGATGTATCGGTGTGTGTGGGGGGGAGGAGGTGGGGGGGAGGGGTAGGCAGAGGCCTAACTATAGAGGTAGAACAACTGGTATATGTGTTTAGAAGGAGAGATCCAGCTATGTCTTGAGGGAGATCGGTCGACATCGATACATAACTGAAGGACGGGAAATATGATGGGACAGAGAGAGAGAGGAGAGAGAGAGGGAGGGAGAGGGGTAGAGTGTTGGATGGGTGATGGAGTTGCTTCTCGGAGATGTTGGGAGAGGCCTACTAGACAAACTGAGGGTGGAACTGCAATGTTATCAATAAGAGTGGGGATGTGTTTCTGTGTGTGCCTGTGCGTGATAGATCTGTCGGGACGCATCCATGGATGATGAATGGGAACCATGTGTTTGGTAAGCAAACCTAACTAGATCGATAGATCAATTGTTGTTTGTCGGAGGAAGGGAGAGACACAACTAATGAGGTAGATGAATCGATGTGTGGGTAAAACGAGTTATAAGGACCTAGCTGGCTATATGTATAGTGAGAGATCGGTCGGTGTACGTCCATTTGTTAGAGGCAAAAAAGGCCCAGCGAGACGGATAGACAGAGAGAATGGAGCTAGGAGGTGGTGCGAGAGGCCCAACTACTAGCTAGATAGGGAGAGGAGTGTGCGGTTGTGAGATCGATGAAAGAGGGGTGAGAGTTTACACGTGTGTCTGACCATATCAGAGACACGAGGCAAGGACACATAAAGGAGGAGATTGAAGCTGTGTGTGTATGCTGTAGGCAGGCATCACCGGAGTGGTTTATCGATCGGTGTGTGTCGGAAAGGAGTTGTGGAGACTCTGGGAGAACGACCTAAAGAAAAAAATGAATGTGCCCGGTGCATAGAATGTCGTGGGAGGGGGAGGGCGAGGAGGGCGTGTGCATGCACGAGAGAAAGTTAGTGGTAGCTACAAAGATTAGAGGATTGTGTGGGTGTAAGAGACTAACAAAGATCATAATTTGATATGAAAGCGGATCCATATATTTGAATAGGAGATCATAGTGTTTTAAACATTGCATGCATGAATATAGCGGTGATACACGTGTTGTGCACATATTATACTATAATGTGATAATGCATGGCGTTTGCAACTCACAGCTAAATGCCGAACAATCTAAACCATACTATACAACAAACAATCTCACATTTTATTTGAATTTGTGATAATATGCGGCGTTTGCAGCTTACAACTAAATATCGAGCAATCTAAACAATACTATATATCGAACATTCTCACAATTTATTTGAATATTGTGGTAATGTGTGGTGTTTGCAACTCACATCTAAATACTTGTAGGCGTAGGGGGCGGGGCACCATACATAATGTGATAAACACATTATACATATGAGACGTGGTTTAGATTATGAAGATCTAGCTAGAGCTATAAATGTAATCTGATTTGCAATAAAAATAAAGTGGATTCAAAAAATCTGGTTCGAGTTCATATAGTACACGTAGTTCATATGTAACTCGAGACTAATCATGTGGTGTGCTGTGAAGATAATACGCAAACGATAGTTTAACTTGACAATAATGATGATTGTAAATCTTATTAAAACAGAGAAACGAATTCAAATGCTTTGACTTCACAACAATCATTACTGTAGATCTTTTCAAATTTATTGAAGTGGTAGTATATACGTTTGGAATGCACTAAAACGTTCATTTGAGTAGTAGGTTGCATGCATTATACACATAGCGAAATATTTTAATTGAACATAACATGAATTCAAAGTTTTGAATGACATTTGTAGTGCGCATTGATTTGGTACAGTACATGTTAGGCTTGTCCGGAAATTTCAACCCGCGCCTTGTTAGCCCAAAATATTTAAGATATATCATTGTCTCGTTGTGCTCCGACAACTCCCTCCATCTCAACCCGCGCCTTGCTATTCCGAAATTACAACGCGCGCGAAAACTCCCACCTCCTGTGAAATCCCGACACGTGAAATGCCCGTGGTACCCCTGAACCGAAAGAACCGCCTCAAATCGGTGGGGGGTACTTTCGTAACTTACCCCACATTTCGGACAAGCGCGTCTCTAAGCCATGGTTCCCCACTACCATCCCATCCGCCCACCCATTCGTACACCGAGGCCGCGAAAACCAGCGACGAAACCCCACACTCTGCTCCGTCCGCCACCCAGCCGGAGCCTCTTCTCCGATGACGTCGTCCATAGCAACACCTCGACGTCCCTCATCCACCATACCGGATGAGGATTCGTCGTCGATCTCATTGTCCCTCCGGTTCAGCCACCCCGTCCTCCACCTCCAAGTATCTGCCCCGATGTTCCCCTCGTCTTTCGTGCCACCTCCATTCCCACACCACCGTCTTTACCTGCACCACCGGAAGAGCATCATCATCACCGTTTCCTCAGAAGAAGTTGCGGCCTAATCGGCACCACCAAAGAGGTTGTACACTAATCGCCACATTTTCTTCTTGATTCGATCTCACAGTGCTGCCGGCGCTCGGTCCCGAGCTGACACGGCACGGCTCCATCCACAGCAGCGTCGCCGGCCACTTCCTCCATGGTGTCGCTCCCTCAGAGGCAACATCCACATCAGTAGGAGCTGCTGCTGCTTTAGCTCTTGCTCGTGCTGCTGCTCTGCTCTTGCTCTCGGTCCCCTGTCTGGTCTGCTCTTGCTATTGCTCTTGCTCGCGCTGCTGCTCTCGCTCTTGCTCTTGCTTGCGATGCTGCTCCGATCTGGCTACACTTCAGTCGACTGAATCGACTTTTGGGTCAGTCGATTTTCAAGGGGTGGGCTCGCCGGGGTGAAGGAAGAACCAGCCGCAGCAGGGAGGGGGGCTCACTAGAGAGGTACCCCACTATCTATCTTAGTGTTCAGGATGGGGGCGGTGGTCGTCGGCGGTGGCGGGGCGTTGGCAGGGCGGTGGCGTGGGGATCGCCGGAGAAAAAGATCGGCACGGGGGGGCCTAGAGGGATGGCCGGGGAGGCGGCTGACCAGCGATGGGGAGTGTTTTCGGGGCGGGCGAGGCGGCGCACCGTCGGCTGCGGGCGGCGGGGGCTGCTGTTTGGCCGATGGTGGCTGGCAGCTCAGGGGGGTGGAGGTTGAAGATGAACCGCAGGCCCTTGATTTCGTATCCAACGGCTGCAAAATCGACTAACCAGAGATGAAAAAGTCAGTCGACCGACATGTAGCCTCACCTTGCTAGTGCGTTCATTTTCGACAGCAAAATTCAGTTTCGACAGCAAAATTCAGCTTCGACAGTTAGGTTCAGTTTTGACAGTTAAGTTCAGTTTCGACAGTTAAGTTCAAAGATGAGCGGCTAATGTATTTTACATATAGCACTTTGTGGTTATGTATTTTACGTCATGTATTGGAGATGCTATTAGAATTCCACTCAGGTTAACGTTGTTCATTGTCTCTCTTGTCCTGCTTCAGCCTCAGTGTCGTACAACTCACCGGAGCTGCTCCAACGACGAAACTCTCCATCACAGCGGAGAAGTACCTCGGGCTCCATCTCCAGACGCCTAAGATCTTCTTCCCCTCCTCCAACAGCAAAGTCAGCCGGAGCATCCTCACCGGCCAACCCAATCACGCCGAGATCGACATAGCTTCGCCAAAGAGGTTGTACACTTGTTGCATCTCTTTTTTACTCAACATGTTATATATATTGTCCACCGAGCACACGGATTTGTTCCTTTAGTGTCTCCTTGAAAGAAAAATCGTAGGAATTTTAATTTTCACTTGTCCTCCTTTTCAAATTCCTATTCATGAAGCACAAGACTAAGAGATAGTAGCATAATAGCATTATAACCGTACATTTTCTTGTGGTTTGACTTAATCTCACCATGCTTCTTTGCATCCTGTGATCTTCCAATTGTTGTGAATCAAACACCCATATTGGTAGAAATCCTGTGTTTTTAAATTATCTGTTTTGCACGTGCATTCCTATCCTATTCATGTCTATTTCCTATCCCTACATTGTTGGAATCCTCCAATTTAAACGAGCCCTTACAGAATTACTTCTCTTACAGATAGTTGTCAAAGAAAACCTTGCATGGTTTGTCCCGCTTCTACTGCACCGTCATCCACCCCAGCTCAGGTGCTCCAACGACAGAAGGGTCCAACACAGTAGGGATCCGGCCTCCAAACTATCTTTCGCCGCCTTAGATCTTCTTCCCCGCCGCTGGCAGCCATGAAAACTGCATTACCCTCATCAACTGAGCAGATGACCTCGAGGACTACACGGGTCCACAAGAAAGGTCGCACTCTTTCGTGTCTGCTTACGTTATGCATCGCTTAATATTACATGCTACTTTATCATCATGTTCACCGATTAGACTCTGAGTCAGCTCCAAACTAATGGTCAAACTTGAGTTTTTAAATGGTTGTGGGGTACATACACTAGTAGAAAAAGGGGCAAATCTGAGACACATTAGTGCTGGTTTGGTTTTGAGCCGGCACTAATGTGTCCATTAGTGTCGGTTCCAACGGCTAGCCGGCCGCTCTCATTAGTACCGGTTCGTGGCGAACCTTTAGCACCGGTTCGTGCCACGAACCAGTACTAAAGAGAGTGGTGGCAGGATGTTGTCAGGATGGGGCCCCTCCAGCACCTTTAGAACCGGTTCGTGGCACGAATCGGTACTAAAGGTCATCGTACTTAAACCCTTCGTCCACACGAGCCTCTCTATTCTTCCCCTTTCCCCTCACTTCCTCTGTTCTTCCCCTCTCTTCCTCGAGCCCCTCACAAATTTTGCCCAAAATTTCTCAAGATTTGAAGGCCCCCATCCATTCAAATGATCACAAAGGTTAGCAACTTTGTCCTTTCAACTCTCATTGCTAGATTAGCTCTTGCAACGCTTTGTATAGTGATTAATTTGGGAGGAATTATATTTGCTAGTATTTGATTTATATGCAATTTGAGGTCGAAAATAAAAATTAGTTTGCATATGTAGGTGTGGTTTACTTAGTGCCTTCTAAATTCGTAACCACCGTCGATCGCCCGCACCGTCCCGTCGCCGGCACCACCTTGTGGTGAGGCTCTTGTTCATGAATGTTTTACATTACCAAATTGATGTTTGTGTGATTTGGATATATAGTTACTCGTATAATTATCTTACCCCTACGTTGTTTGTTATACATAGTGCCATGGTTTTGATATCCCGTCCCCATCGGCCCTCGTCCTTGTTATGATTTGGATGTGGTATATTCTATTTTAAAACTAGTTGTTGCATTTCGTGTTTATGACAAATTATGCCCATCAAGTTGACATAGATATTTTTATCTAGGAGGTATGTGTACCGGAAATTCCAACCGACCCTATTGTTGAGAGGTTAAATTTAGTTGAAAGAGAAAATGAGTATTTGAAAGAAAAATTGAAAAGAATTGAGGGGGAGAAGATGGAATTGGAGTTGCATGTTGCCAATGTCGTCGATGATCACAAGATCAAGATGGAGAAAATGAGGTTGAAGATTAGAAAGATCAGAAAATATGCCATTGATAGTGTGGCTTGGTATCATTATGCTGTTGGATCAATTGTTACCTTAGTTGCGATCTTGATCGCATTTGTTGTTGCTTTTAAATTCTTTAGCTAGAGAGTTATTTGTATGTTGCATTTAATTAAGTGATGTATATGAACTTTATGTATGAACTTTATGTTTGCACTTGTATTAATTTGGTCGGTGTTGTGTAATGAAGATGAGCCAACAATGGATGTATGATGACCGATGCTCTCACGAGTTCATTAATGGCGTGCATAATTTTCTACTTGCCGCTGAGGCAAACAAGCGGGCGGATGGTTTTATGCCTTGTCCATGTGCTGGTTGTAAGAATGGTCACAGTTACTCTACGTCAAGAACCATTCACGTCCACCTATTTAAGTCCGGTTTCATGCCCCACTATAATGTTTGGACCAAGCACGGAGAAATAGGGGTTATGATGGAAGACAATGAACAAGAAGAGGACGACAACGGCTATCCTGGCCATGGGTTCCCTGAATACGATGATACAACAATGGGGGGGGGGGGAAGCTGAGCCAGCAATGCGGGAAGAAGCTAAAGAAGAGGCATCAGATGAGCCCGCTGATGATCTAGGTCGGGCCATTGCTGATGCAAAGAGAAACTGCGCAAGTGATCTAGAGAGGACAAAGTTGCAGCGCATGTTAGAGGATCACAAGAAATTGTTGTACCCACATTGCGAAGCTGACAAAAAAAAGTTGGGCACCACACTGGAATTGCTGCAATGGAAGGTAGAGAATGGTGTAAAGTTGCTGGTAATGATAAAGAATATGCTTCCAAAGGACAATGAATTGCCCGAGAGTAAGTATGAAGCAAAGAAGGTTGTCTGCCCCCTAGTCTTAGAGGTGCAGAAGATACATGCATGCCCTAATGACTATATCCTCTACCGCGGTGAGTACGAGGATTTGAACGCTTGCCCGGTGGTGTGGTGCATTGCGTTATAAGATCAGTCGCGATGACCCTGGTGATGTCGAGGGCGAGCGCCCCAGGAAGAAGATTCCTGCCAAGGTGATGTGGTATGCTCCTATAATACCACGGTTGAAATATTTGTTCCAAAACAAAGAGCATGCGAAGGTGATGCGGTGGCACGCAGAAGACCGTAAGAAAGATGGAAAGTTGAGAGTACTCGCTGACGATTCGTGGTGGAGAAAAATTGAGTGAAAGTACAGGGAGGAGTTTGCAGGTGACCCAAGGAACGTATGGTTTGGTCTAAGCGCAGATGGCATTAATCCTTTTGGGGAGCAAAGCAGCAACCATAGCACCTGGCCTATGACTCTATGTTTGTATAACCTTCCTCCTTGGTTGTGCATGAAGCAGAAGTTCATTATGATGCGAGTGCTCATCCAAGGCCCTAAGCAACCCGACAACGACATTGATGTGTACCTAAGGCCATTAGTTGAAGAACTATTACAACTGTGTGGAGTGGAACAGGTGGACGTGCGTGGGATGAGCACGGATAGGAAGAATTTGACCTAATGGCATTGCTGTTCGTGACCATCAATGATTGGCCTGCTCTCAGTAACCTTTCAGGACAGACAAACAAGGGATACCGCAGATGCACGCACTGTTTGGATGATACCGACAGTATATATTTGGATAGTTGTAGGAAGAATGTGTGCCTAGGACATCGTCGATATCTTCCAACAAGGCATCCTGTAAGAAAGAAAGGCAAGCATTTCAAAGGTGAGGCGGACCACCGGACGAAGCCTCGCCACCGTACTGGTGCTGATGTACATGATATGGTCAAGGATTTGAAGGTAATCTTTGGAAAGGGTCATGGCGGACAACCTGTTCTGAAGGACGCTGACGGACGCGCACCCATGTGGAAGAAGAAATCTATATTTTGGGACCTGCCATATTGGAAAGACCTAGAGGTCCGCTCCGCAATCGACATGATGCACGTGACGAAGAATCTTTGCGTGACCCAGCTTGGCTTTTTGGGAGTGTATGGGAAGACAAAAGGTACACCAGAGGCACGGGAGGACCAGCAACGTATGCACGGAAAAGACGGCATAAATCAGGGCCAGGCCAGCTACGCTCTTACCAAAGAAGAGAAGGAAATCTTCTTTGAATGCCTGCTCAGCATGAAGGTACCGTCTGGCTTCTTGTCGAATATAAAGGGAATAATAAATATGGCAGAGAAAAAGTTCCAGAACCTAAAGTCTCATGACTGCCACATGATTATGACGCAACTCCTTCCGGTTGCATTGAGGGGGCTTCTACCGGAAAATGTTCGATTAGCCATTGTGAAGCTATGTGCATTCCTCAATGCAATCTCTCAGAAGGTAATCGATCCAGAAATCATAGCAAGGTTACAGAATGATTTGATGCAATGTCTTGTCAGTTTTGAGTTGGTGTTCCCACCATCCTTCTTCAACATCATGACGCACATCCTAGTTCACCTTTGCGAAGAGATTAACGTTTTGGGTCCTGTATTTCTACACAATATGTTCCCCTTTGAAAGGTTCATGGGAGTCTTGAAGAAATATGTTAATAACCGTGCTAGGCCAGAAGGAAGCATCTCGAAGGGCCATGAAAATGAGGAGGTCATTGAGTTTTGTATTGACTTTATTCCTGACCTTAAGCTGATTGGTGTTCTTGAATCGTGGCATAAGGGCAGACTGGATGGAAAAGGCACGCTAGGAGGGCATCAAATAATATGTATGGACGGGCACTCTCTCATTGAAGCACACTACACAGTTCTACATAATTCCGCCTTGGTGGCTCTGTATATGGAGGAACACAAGAATTTCCTACACTCCAAACACCCGGAGAAGTCTGACGACTGGATTACACGCGAACAACGAGGACTTTCGCCGGTTGGTTGTAGAAACGTGCCCTGAATGATGGCGATATTCAACATGACATGTACTCGTTGTCCCAGTTACCATCTTCGAATATAATGACTTTCAAAGGGTACCAGATAAATGGGAATACATTTTACACGATCGCCCAAGATAAGAAGAGCACCAACCAAAACAGTGGTGTCCACTTTGATGCAACAACCAACACGGGAAAGGAAACATATTATGGTTACATAGAGGACATATGGGAACTTAACTATGGAGGTGATTTGAAGGTCCCTTTGTTTCGGTGCAAATGGGTCAATATGACACGAGGCGGGGTAAAGGAAGACCCGCAGCATGGAATGACAACAGTGGATCTCAACAATCTTGCATATGTAGATGAACCATTCGTCCTAGCCAATGATGTGGCGCAGGTTTTTTATGTGAAAGACATGTCTAACAGGCCGAGAAAAAGAAAAGATAAGGAAGCGAATGGATCATACGACGAGCCAAAGCGCCACATAGTTCTTTCAAGAAAAATAAACATCATGGGAGTGGATGACAAGACAGACATGTCAGAAGATTATGAAAAGTTTGATGAAATTGCTCCATTCACAGTGAATATTGACCCGAGCATCCAGTTAAATGCTGAACATTTTCCGTGGCTACGGCGCAAAGGGACACACGCGAAGAAATAGTGTCACACCCAAAGATCTGGGATGTGATCGGCTTCACTATCATCACTTTCTTATGTGTTTCACACCCAAGAGGGAATCTCTGTAATAGTTAGGGTAGTTATGTGTTTTGGCATTTGAAACGCGAAGAAATTTTATGTGCAAACAAATTCTTTTCATGCATTTACTGATTTTTTCCAGCTAAATGACCCTGAAATTGAAAAGCATTTCAAATGAACTCAGAAAAGGTTGAAAGTTGGCATGGTATCATAATTTCATCCAAATAGCATGTGCAAAAAATTAGAGAGGGTTATGGCAAAAACTGGATGCACTTCGTGTACAAAATGGACAATCTCTTTTGAAGTATCAGGGTTTCTGACGAAAACTCATCTGTTACAAAGGCATTTCATTTTTAAATAACCTAAGCACTACCAAATTGAATATAATGATAAAACAAAATAATATTAAACATAAGAAAAAAGAATCACTGAAAAATCTTTTTTCAATGTTAAGTTATTCACAAACTAGTGATTCACACAAATTTCAAATAATTCAAAATTTAAACTATTCAAATTTGAAAACTACCAGCACTAACAGAAAGTTTGTAATTTTTTGTACCTAAAGCAAAAATATTCACAAAGAAACTCTAAATACAGCAAAAAACAACTCAAAAATAAATAAAACAAAAATAAATAATGCAAAAAAAATAAGAAAATAAAAAAGCCCGGCTACTGGGCCAAAGCGGCCTGCATACGACTAGAAACCCAACCTTTTGTTGGGCCTGGATGCAGGCCCGCAAAGGCCCAGTAGGCCCACAGGGCAGCAAAGAACAGGTAGGCCCAGTAGGACTGCTTAGGAGAGGAGCTCGAGAGAGCTACCGCACTGGGGCTTATAAACCAGTGCGGTAGCCCCTCGGCTAGTGAGGTGGGTCTAAACTTGCACACCTCCTGGAGCCAGCGCACCCCCTTTAGTACCGGGTCGTGGCTCCAACCGGTACTAATGGGGGGGCCTTTAGTACCGGTTGTAGCCACCACCCGGTACTAAAGGGGGGGCAATTCCTGCCACTTGGCCTGGCCAAAACAAACCTTTAGTACCGGTTGGTGGCTCCAACAGGTACTAAAGGTCCATCCTATATATACAACAGTTGGAAAAAATTCACTTTCCCTCTCTATTTCTTCCCTCCATCGCGCCGCCCTGCCCCGACCGACACCGTCCGCATCGACGTCGCCGCCCCCGCCCCTCGTTGCC